>NC_068438.1:56496402-56721402 GCF_023373465.1 Oncorhynchus keta | reverse complement strand
GATCATTTGTAAAAATCCAACTAACTTCACATTTCTTCATTGTAAAGTGTTTAAACACTGTTTCCCATGCTTGGACAATGGACCATTAACAATTAATGAACATTCACCTGCACCTGTGGAACGATCGTTAAGACACTAACAGCTTACAGACGGTAGACAATTAAGGTCAACAGTTATGAAAAATAAGGACACTAAAGAGGTCTTTCTACTGACTTTGAAAAACACCAAAAGAAAGATACCCAGGGTCCCTGCTCATCTGCGTGAACATGCCTTAGCCATGCTGCAAGGAGGCATGAGGACTGCAGATGTCGCCAGGGCAATAAATTGCAATGTCCGTACTGTGAGACAAATTCAAATCAAAAAACAAATCATTTGCTAGCTACATTTTTTCCTCATTGGACTTGCATATTCAATGTAATTGCGTCATGATTACAAGGTGCCCCGATATCTTTTCCAACTGTCCTGACGATATCTTTTCCAACTGTCCTAACGATATCTTTTCCAACTGTCCTGACGATATCTTTTCCAACTGTCCTAACGATATCTTTTCCAACTGTCCTAACGATATCTTTTCCAACTGTCCTGACGATATCTTTTCCAACTGTCCTGACGATATCTTTTCCAACTGTCCTGACGATATCTTTTCCAACATATCCTGACGTCTTTCCAACTGACGATATCTTTTCCAACTGTCCTGACGATATCTTTTCCAACTGTCCTGACGACGATATCTTTTCCAACTGTCCTGACGTTTCCAACTGTCCTGACGATTTTCCAACTGTCCTGACGATATCTTTTCCAACATATCCTCAGATATCTTTTCCAACTGTCCTGACGATATCTTTTCCAACTGTCCTGATATCTTTTCCAACTGTCCTGCGATATCTTTTCCAACTGTCGATATCTTTTCCAACTGTCCTGGACATTTTCCAACTGTCCTCAATATCTTTTCCAACTGTCCCGGATATCTTTTCCAACTGTCCTCATATTTTCCAACTACGACGATATCTTTTCCAACTGTCCTGACGATATATTTTCCAACTGAACGATATATTTTCCAACTGTGAATATCTTTTCCAACTGTCCTACGATATCTTTTCCAACTGTCGATATCTTTTCCAACTGTCCATAAAACTCAAACAAATTTTCCAAAATATCTTTTCCAACTGTCCTTTGATTTTCTGTCCAACTGTCCAGGATATAATTTTCCAACTGTCCAGCTTTTCCAACTGTCCTGAATATTTTCCAACTGTCCTCGATTCTTTCCAACTGTTGGTCAATCTTTTCCAACTGAGCCAATCAAGTCCTGACGATATCTTTTGTGTTGTCCAACAAGGTAGGGGACGATATCTTTCCAAGATATCTTTTCCAACTATTTGATATCTTTTCCAATGGTTCTATGGTCAGTGTGTACTTTTCCAATGGTTCTATGGTCAGTGTGTGACGATACTCCAATGGTTCCATGGTCAGTGTGTACTCAATGGTTCTTTTATGGTCAGTGTGTACTCAAATGGTTCTGTGATATCTTTTCCAATGGTCAGTGTGTACTCCAAATGGTTCTATGGTCAGTGTGTACTCAATCAGAAAATGGTTCTATGGTCAGTGTGTACTCATTCAATGGTTCTATGGTCATTGTAGTGTACTCAAAAATGGTTCTATGGTCAGTGTGTCAAACTCAAAATAATGGTTCTATGGTCATCTGTGCAGCACTCCAATGGTTCTATGGTCAAGTGTGAGCCACTCAATGGTTCTATGGTCAGTGTGTACTCCAATGGTTCTATGGTCAGTGTGTACTCCAATGGTTCTATGGTCAGTGTGTACTCCAATGGTTCTATGGTCAGTGTGTACTCCAATGGTTCTATGGTCAGTGTGTACTCCAATGGTTCTATGGTCAGTGTGTACTCCAATGGTTCTATGGTCAGTGTGTACTCCAATGGTTCTATGGTCAGTGTGTACTCCAATGGTTCTATGGTCAGTGTGTACTCCAATGGTTCTATGGTCAGTGTGTACTCCAATGGTTCTATGGTCAGTGTGTACTCCAATGGTTCTATGGTCAGTGTGTACTCCAATGGTTCTATGGTCAGTGTGTACTCAAATGGTTCTATGGTCAGTGTGTACTCCAATGGTTCTATGGTCAGTGTGTACTCCAATGGTTCTATGGTCAGTGTGTACTCCAATGGTTCTATGGTCAGTGTGTACTCCAATGGTTCTATGGTCAGTGTGTACTCCAATGGTTCTATGGTCAGTGTGTACTCCAATGGTTCTATGGTCAGTGTGTACTCCAATGGTTCTAATGGTTCCAATGGTTCTATGGTCAGTGTGTACTCCAATGGTTCTATGGTCAGTGTGTACTCCAATGGTTCTATGGTCAGTGTGTACTCCAATGGTTCTATGGTCAGTGTGTACTCCAATGGTTCTATGGGTGTGTACTCCAATGGTTCTATGGTCAGTGTGTACTCCAATGGTTCTATGTCAGTGTGTACTCCAATGGTTCTATGGTCAGTGTGTACTCCAATGGTTCTATGGTCAGTGTGTACTCCAATGGTTCTATGGTCAGTGTGTAGACAATGGTTCTAATGGTCAGTGTGTACCCAATGGTTCTATGGTCAGTGTGTACTCCAATGGTTCTATGGTCAGTGTGTACAATGGTTCTATGGTCAGTGTGTACTCAATGGTTCTATGGTCAGTGTGTAAATGGTTCTATGGTCAGTGTGGACTCCAATGGTTCTATGGTCAGTGTGTACTCCAATGGTTCTATGGTCCTTCCCCAATGGTTCTATGGTCAGTGTGTACGCCAATGGTTCTATGGTCTTTTACTCCAATGGTTCTATGGTCAGTGTGTACTCCAATGGTTCTATGGTCAGTGTATAGTCCAATGGTTCTATGGTCAGTGTGTACTCCAATGGTTCTATGGTCAGTGTGTTCCAATGGTTCTATGGTCAGTGTGTACTTCAATGGTTCTATGGTCAGTGTGTACTCCATTGGTTCTATGGTCAGTGTTTCCAATGGTTCTATGGTTTTGTAAAGGTTCTATGGTCAGTTGTACTCCAATGGTTCATGTATGGTTCTATGGTCAGTGTGTACTCCAATGGTTCTATGGTCAGTGTGTAACAATGGATGGTCTCCAATGGTTCATGGTCATTGTACTCCAATGGTTCTATGGGATGGCTCCAATGGTTCTATGGTCAGTGTGTACTCCAATGGTTCTATGGTCAGTGTGTACTATGGTTCTATGGTCAGGTGTACAATGGTTCTATGGTCAGTGTGTACTCCAATGGTTCTATGGTCAGTGTGTATTCCAATGGTTCTATGGTCAGTGTGTACTCAAATGGTTCTATGGTCATGTGTACTCCAATGGTTCTATGGTCAGTGTGTACTCCAATGGTTCTATGGTCCTGTACTCCAATGGTTCTATGGGATGGATCCAATGGTTCTATGGTCAGTGTTACTCTCAATGGTTCTATGGTCAGTGTGTACTCCAATGGTTCTATGGTCAGTGTATCAAATGGTTCTATGGTCAGTATTCAATGGTTCTCCAAGGTATGTAAATGGATGTCAGTGTGTGGCATGGTTCTATTCAGTGTGTACTCAAATGGTTCTACAGTATGTACTCCAATGGATGGTCAGTGTTACTCCAAGTGGTTCTATGGTATTCCTACTCAAATGGTTCTATGGTCAGTATGTGGGATGGATGAATCGTATCCAATGGTTCTAGTGGTCAGTATTACTCCAATGGTCTATGGGATGGATGAATCGATAGGTTCTATGGTCAGTATTCCTCTCAATGGTTCAGTATGTCAGGGATGGATGAATGATTCTATGGTCAGTATTCCTCTCAATGGTTCTATGGTATGTGGGATGGATGAATGGTAGTGTACTCCAGTGGCAGTATTCCTCTCAGTGTGTACTCCAGTTCTATGGTCAGGGATGGATGAATCCAATGGTTCTATGGTCAGTATTCCTCTCTATGGTATGTGGGATGGATGGAATCGATAGGTCTATGGCAGTATTCCTCTATGGTCAGTGCGTACTCCAAGTATATGGGATGGATCCAATGGTTCTATGGTCAGTGGTAGTATTCCTCTCAGACGTACTCCATGGTATGTGGGATGGATGAATCAATGGTTCTATGGTCAGTATTCCTCTCCAATGGTTCTATGGTCAGTGGATGGATGGTCAGTGTGTATAATGGTTCTATGGTCAGTATTCCTCAATGGTTCAGGTCAGTGTGTACAGTATGTGGGATGGATGAATGGTTCTATGATAGGTACTCCAATGGTTCTATGGTATTCCTCTCCAATGGTTCTATGGTGGGATGGATGGTTCTATGGTCAGTGGCAGTATTCCTGGTTCTATGGTCGTACAGTATGTGGGATGGATGAATCAATGGTTCTATGGTCAGTATTCCTCTCCAATGGTTCTATGGGATGGATACTCCAATGGTTCTATGGTCAGTATTCCAATGGTTCAGGTCGTACAGTATGTGGGATGGATGAATCAATGGTTCTATGGTCAGTGGCAGTATTCCTCTCCAAGGTTCTATGGGATGGATGAATGGTTCTATGGTCAGTGTGTACTCCAAGGTATGTGGGATGGATGGTTCTATGGTCAGTGGCAGTATTCTCTCCAATGGTATGTGGGATGGATGAATCGATATGGTGGCAGTATTCCTCCAATGGTATGTGGGATGGATCCAAATCTATGGTCAGTGTGTACTCCAATGGTATTCCTCTCCAATGGTATGGGATGGATGCTCCAATGGTTCTATGGTCAGTATTACTCTCAATGGGTCTATGTCCAGTATGGGGATGGATGAAGAGCTTAGACTAGGTGCATGAGGACAGTATTCCTCTGTATGGTCGTCTATGACTGTAGTTGGGATGGATGCTAGACAGATAGGTGTCCAGTATTCCTCCCGTACAGTATGTGGGATGGATGAAAGTCTTCTAGGTCCCTTGGACATCATGTATTCCTCTCCAAGGTATGTCCTGGGATGGATGAATGGAGCTGTCTGAGGTCTGTACCATTCCTTCCTTTGGGAGAAATTACGCCTGGATCTCTCAGGAACTCGGGGGGTTACAGTATGTGGGATGGATGCAGAGATAGGTGTGGCAGTATTCCTCACGTACAGTATGTGGGATGGATGTTCCATTTCTGACACAACCTTCGATAGGTATTAGACCAGTATTCAGCACTTTTCTTTTTTTGAAAGATTTAAATCACTTGCGTACAGTATAGTGGGATGGATAAAAAACTAACAAGATAATCATTTAGGTGTGGCAGTATTCCTCTCAGACGTACAGTATGTGGGATGGATGAATCGATAGGTGTGGCAGTATTCCTCTCAGACGTACAGTATGTGGGATGGATGAAACGATAGGTGTGGCAGTATTCCTCTCAGACGTACAGTATGTGGGATGGATGAATCGATAGGAGTGGCAGTATTCCTCTCAAACGTACAGTATGTGGGATGGATGCAGAGATAGGTGTGGCAGTATTCCTCTCAGACGTACAGTATGTGGGATGGATGAAACGATAGGTGTGGCAGTATTCCTCTCAGACGTACAGTATGTGGGATGGATGAATCGATAGGTGTGGCAGTATTCCTCTCAGACGTACAGTATGTGGGATGGATGAATCGATAGGTGTGGCAGTATTCCTCTCAGACGTACAGTATGTGGGATGGATGAATCGATAGGAGTGGCAGTATTCCTCTCCAAGGTATGTGGGATGGATGAATCGATAGGAGTGGCAGTATTCCTCTCAGAGGTATGTGGGATGGATGAATCGATAGGAGTGGCAGTATTCCTCTCAGACGTACAGTATGTGGGATGGATCAAGAGATGGGCGCTCTAGTGCAGGGTGGATAGTATATCTTACCACTTCAAAGCTGACCATCGTGTCAGTCTGCCACTTCTCTGTACCTCTTTCAATTCTCATTTTTCAGCACCAATGGGGGTGGTCGGTCAAAGACACCTGGTGGTGTGTGACAGGACTGTATAATACAGCTCACTCACTCACTCACACTCACACACTCACTCACTCACTCACACACACACACACACACACACACACACACACACACACACACACACACACACACACACACACACACACACACACACACACACACACACACACAGTCTTGTACACTACACTTCTACACACACACACACACACACACATTTTCCTAAACTAAAACACACTAACACAACACACTCTTACACAGCACAAAACCGTAACACACAAACCAACACACACAAACACTTACACCCTAGCACACACACACACAAACCACGTAGCCTAAACCTTACCCACACAAACCTACACACAGCACCTAAACACAACCCTAGCACAAACCACAACACAGCCACTAAACCACAACACACACTAAACACACACACACACAAACCAACACAGCACAAACCTTAACACACACACAGTCTTGTACAGCTAACCTTCTGGGGACACACAACCCAGTCCCTAAATTCAATATCATAAACCTAAAACCTAAACCTAACACTAACCTGTACTCTTACCCTAGCCCAAAACCTTAACCCCTGCCCTAAACCTTAACCCTAGCCCTAAACCTTAACCTTAGCCCTAAACCTTAACCCTAGCCCTAAACCTTAACCCTAGCCCTAAACCTTAACCCTAGCCCCAAACCTTAACCCTAGCCCCAAACCTTACCCTAACTCCTAAACCTTAACCCTAGCCCCAAACCTTAACCCTAGCCCTAAACCTTAACCCTAGCCCTAAACCTTAACCCTAGCCCTAAACCTTACCCTAACTCCTAAACCTTAACCCTAGCCCTAAACCTTAACCCTAGCCCTAAACCCTTAACGTAATTCTAACACTAACACTAATTCTAACCTAAACCCTAAACCCCATAGAAATAGCATTTGACCTTGTGGCCTAACAGAATGTCCGCAGTTGGCCAAATATTTGTTTGTATCCTATTCTTGTGGGGACTTCTGGTCAAAGAATAGTTAAACACGTCCACACACACATTTCATTCAACTCCCACTTGAAGAAACATTGACCTGTTTAAATATTTGACCTCTTGAGACCCACCCTGGCACTCTGCCCAATCATTGTATGTATCCAGATTTCTCTCTTGAGGCTTCTATCAAATTGAAGTTATTTGCCTTTGTTTTGTTTTTTTACATTTGCTAAAGGTACAGACTCAGAGCTCCTAAATGGCATATCATTCACTGCAATTGGAGGAAACGCTGTGATAAACCTGTTATCCCACTTTAAGCTGCAATATGTAACTTTTTGGACAATAGAAATGCGTAATAGATCTGTCACTCTCAACCCAACCAAATTCACATAGAAATGTGTTATAGCTCTGTCACTCTCAACCCAACCAAGATCTGTTCTTGTGGAAGATCTGTTCTACACCAGATTAACCTTAGACAGACTGGCTGACTGGCTGACTGGCTGACATGACAGGCTGACAGGCTGACTGACTGGATGACTGGCTGACAGGCTTCTTTGTGTTCTGGAACGTAGTCCTGTTTCTTTGTGTTCTGTAACGTAGCCCTGTTTCTTTGTGTTCTGGAACGTAGCCCTGTTTCTTTGTGTTCTGGAACGTAGCCCTGTTTCTTTGTGTTCTGGAACGTAGTCCTGTTTCTTTGTGTTCTGGAACGTAGCCCTGTTTCTTTGTGTTCTGGAACGTAGCCCTGTTTCTTTGTGTTCTGGAACGTAGCCCTGTTTCTTTGTGTTCTGGAACGTAGCCCTGTTTCTTTGTGTTCTGGAACGTAGCCCTGTTTCTTTGTGTTCTGGAACGTAGCCCTGTTTCTTTGTGTTCTGGAACGTAGCCCTGTTTCTTTGTGTTCTGGAACGTAGCCCTGTTTCTTTGTGTTCTGGAACGTAGCCCTGTTTCTTTGTGTTCTGGAACGTAGTCCTGTTTCTTTGTGTTCTGGAACGTAGCCCTGTTTCTTTGTGTTCTGGAACGTAGCCCTGTTTCTTTGTGTTCTGGAACGTAGCCCTGTTTCTTTGTGTTCTGGAACGTAGCCCTGTTTCTTTGTGTTCTGGAACGTAGTCCTGTTTCTTTGTGTTCTGGAACGTAGCCCTGTTTCTTTGTGTTCTGGAACGTAGCCCTGTTTCTTTGTGTTCTGGAACGTAGTCCTGTTTCTTTGTGTTCTGGAACGTAGCCCTGTTTCTTTGTGTTCTGGAACGTAGCCCTGTTTCTTTGTGTTCTGGAACGTAGCCCTGTTTCTTTGTTTCTTTGTGCCCTGTTTCTGGAACGTAGCCCTGTTTCTTTGTGTTCTGGAACGTAGCCCTGTTTCTTTGTGTTCTGGAACGTAGTTCCTGTTTCTTTGTGTTCTGGAACGTAGCCCTGTTTCTTTGTGTTCTGGAACGTAGCCCTGTTTCTTTGTGTTCTGGAACGTAGCCCTGTTTCTGGAACGTAGCCCTGTTTCTTTGTGTTCTGGAACGTAGCCCTGTTTCTTTGTGTTCTGGAACGTAGCCCTGTTTCTTTATGTTCTGGACCGTAGCCCTGTTCCTTTGTGTTCTGGAACGTAGCCCTGTTTCTTTGTGTTCTGGAACGTAGCCCTGTTTCTTTGTGTTCTGGAACGTAGCCCTGTCTCTCATTGATTTCACCTGTGTCAGTTACTCACCTGGTCTCATCAGCTCCTTATTTAGTTCAGTTCATTCTGTTTGTACCTTTGTGAGGTATTTTTCATTTTGACTCTACTGAGCCTTTTCCCAGCTTGTTTGTGAGAACCAGTTATAGACTTCAGTACTAGTTTTGATTCACCTGCCTGTTTGCCTACCTGTGTATGACCATTGCCTGCCTGTGACCACGATTCCTGCCTTGTGCGAAGGCGAAATAAACATCTGCCACGCTCTGCACGTTGATCTACACCTTTTTCTCCCTGAGTATTCATTACAGATACACCAGATTAACCTTAGACAGACTGGCTGACTGGCTGACTGCAACCCTGGCCCACATTACTTAACGTACACCAGAGAATATCTCTACACTACAGCCTCCCAAAAATCAGTTAGTCAGCCAGCCAGTCATTCAGTCAGTCAGCCAGTCATTCAGTCAGCCAGTCAGCCAGTCAGTCAGTCAGCCAGTCATTCAGTCAGCCAGTCAGCCAGTCAGTCAGTCAGTCAGTCAGCCAGTCAGCCAGTCAGTCAGTCAGTCAGTCAGTCAGCCAGTCAGTCAGTCAGTCAGTCAGTCAGTCAGTCAGCCAGTCAGTCAGCCAGTCAGCCAGTCAGCCAGCCAGTCATTCAGTCAGCCAGTCAGCCAGTCAGTCAGTCAGCCAGCCAGTCAGCCAGCCAGCCAGCCAGCCAGTCAGCCAGTCAGCCAGTCAGTCAGCCAGTCAGTCAGTCAGCCAGTCAGTCAGCCAGCCAGTCAGTCAGTCAGCCAGTCAGCCAGTCAGTCAGTCAGTCAGCCAGTCAGCCAGCCAGTCATTCAGTCAGCCAGCCAGCCAGCCAGCCAGTCAGCCAGCCAGCCAGCCAGCCAGCCAGCCAGTCAGTTAGCCAGCCAGCCAGCCAGTCATTCAGTCAGCCAGTCAGCCAGTCAGCCAGTCAGTCAGCACTAGCAAGCCTGGAGGATGTATTAATTCTGGAACCCTCCTCTCACCTGTGGAGAGTTGAATAAACTGGAGTGTATTACAGAGTTGTTGAGAGTTAATGGTTAGAAAGAGAAGGCATTGGGGTTATGGCGTTCTCTATGTGCCTGGCTGGTTGGAGATTCCATGAGGCTCGCGTTGATGAAATCACATCTTATTGGGCACATACACATGTTTAACAGATGTTATTTGCTACATACACATCTTATTGCAGGTGTAGTGAAATGCTTGTGTTTCTAGTTCCAACAGTGCAGCAATATCTAACAATTTACAACAATACACACAATACACACAACTAAATCTTAGGATAAGCAGAGTGCCATAGACTAAAATACAGTAGAATATAATACAGTATGTTCATATGAGATGAGTCAAGCAAAAATATGTAAACATGATTTAATTGACCAGTGATTCCAAGTCTATGTATATAGGGCAGCAGTCTCTAAGGTGCAGGGTTACGTAACCGGGTGGAAGCCGCCTAGTGATGGCTATTTAACAGTCTGATGGCCTTGTCAGTCAGCCAGTCATTCAGTCAGCCAGCCAGTCAGCCAGTCATTCAGTCAGCCAGCCAGCCAGTCAGCCAGCCAGCCAGCCAGCCAGCCAGCCAGCCAGTCAGCCAGTCAGTCAGTCAGTCAGTCAGTCAGTCAGCCAGCCAGCCAGCCAGCCAGCCAGTCAGTCAGCCAGTCATTCAGTCAGCCAGTCAGCCAGCCAGTCAGTCAGCCAGTTAGTCAGCCAGTCAGTCAGTCAGCCAGTCAGCCATTCAGTCAGCCAGTCATTCAGTCAGTCAGCCAGCCAGCCAGCCAGTCATTCAGTCAGCCAGTCAGTCAGTCAGTCAGTCAGTCAGTCAGCCAGCCAGCCAGTCATTCAGTCAGCCAGTCAGCCAGTCAGCCAGTCAGCCAGTCAGTCAGTCAGTCAGAGAGTCTATATACATTGTGTGCAAAAGGCATGAGGAGGTAGGCGAATAATTAAAATTTTGCAGATTAACACTGGAGTGATAAATGATCAGATGGTCATGTACAGGTAGAGATATTGGTGTGCAAAAGAGCAGAAAAGTAAATAAATAAAAACAGTATGGGGGTGAGGTAGGTAAAATTAGGTGGGCTATTTACCGATAGACTGTGTACAGCTGCAGCGATCGGTTAGCTGCTCAGATAGCAGATGTTTGAAATTGGTGAGGGAGATAAAAGTCTCCAACTTCAGCGATTTTTGCAATTCGTTCCAGTCACAGGCAGCAGAGAACTGGAATGGCGGTTATGATATCGTTTAGTACCTTGAGCGTGGCTGAGGTGCACCCGTGACCGGCTCGGAAACCAGATTGCACAGCGGAGAAAAGGTACGGTGGGATTCGAGATGGACAGTGACCTGTTTGTTGACTTGGCTTTCGAGGACCTTAGATAGGCAGGGCAGGATGGATATAGGTCTGTAACAGTTTGGGTCCAGAGTGTCTCTCCCTTTGAAGAGGGGGATGACTGTGGCAGCTTTCCAATCCTTGGGGATCTCAGACGATATGAAAGAGAGGTTGAACAGGCTGGTAATAGGGGTTGCGACAATGGCGGCGGATAGTTTCAGAAATAGAGGGTACAGATTGTCAAGCCCAGCTGATTTGTACGGGTCCAGGTTTTGCAGCTCTTTCAGAACATCTGCTATCTGGATTTGGGTAAAGGAGAACCTGGAGAGGCTTGGGCGAGTAGCTGCGGGGGGGCGGAGCTGTTGGCCGAGGTTGAAGTAGCCAGGAGGAAGGCATTGCCAGCCGTTGAGAAATGCTTGTTGAAGTTTTCGATATTCATGGATTTATCGGTGGTGACCGTGTTACCTAGCCTTAGTGCAGTGGGCAGCTGGGAGGAGGTGCTCTTGTTCTCCATGGACTTAACAGTGTCCCAGAACATTTTGGAGTTAGAGCTACAGGATGCAAATTTCTGCCTGAAGAAGCTGGCATTTGCTTTCCTGACTGACTGCGTGTATTGGTTCCTGACTTCCCTGAACAGTTGCATATCGCGGGGACTATTCGATGCTACTGCAGTCCGCAACAGGATGTTTTTGTGCTGGTCGAGGGCAGTCAGGTCTGGAGTGAACCAAGGGCTGTATCTGTTCTTAGTTCTGCATTTTTTGAGCGGAGCATGCTTATCTAAAATGGTGAGGAAGTTACTTTTAAAGAATGACCAGGCATCCTCAACTGACAGGATGAGGTCAATATCCTTCCAGGATACCCGGGCCAGGTCGATTAGAAAGTGTTTTAGGGAGCATTTGACAGTGATGAGGGGTGGTCGTTTGACTGCGGATCTGTAGCGGATACAGGCAATGAGGCAGTGATCGCTGAGATCTTGGTTGAAGACAGTGGAGGTGTATTTGGAGGGCCAGTTGGTCAGGACGTCTATGAGGGTGACCTTGTTTACAGATTTAGGGTTGTACCTGGTGGGTTCCTTGATGATTTGTGTGAGAATGAGGGCATCTAGCTTAGATTGTAGGACTGCCGAGGTGTTAAGTAGCAGGCGGCAACAGTAAGAGACTTATTTCTGGAGAGAGTCATTTTTTAAATTAGTAATTCGAACTGTTTGGGTATGGACCTGGAAAGTATGACATTACTTTGCAGGCTATTGCCCCCTTTTTTTCTACTGTGTTATTGACTTGTTAATTGTTTACTCCATGTGTAACTCTGTGTTGTCTGTTCACACTGCTATGCTTTATCTTGGCCAGGTCGCAGTTGCAAATGAGAACTTGTTCTCAACTAGCCTACCTGGTTAACCTGTTAAGTCGACCCTCTACTTTTTCAAACATTCTGTTAAAAATCGCGCAACATTTCAGCGCCCTGCTACTTAGGCCAGGAATATAGTATATGCATATGATTAGTATGTGTGGATAGAAAACACTCAGACGTTTATAAAACTGGTTAAATCACGGCTGTGACTATAACAGAACGTGCGTTTCATCGAAAAGCGCAGGAAAATCTGATCACTAAAAGTGGAAATAAATATCCATGCGCGACTTCAAGGAATTGTTCAAAGTGAACCGAATTAAATGAGGCCGAGGTTGCAGTGTCTACAGCTTCCACACGTTGTCTCGAGTCTTGTCATTTGATTCAGCTTTGATTCTTGGTCTAACCGAATCAAGGGAATCGATTCCCTCCGGTCTCTGACCGGATGTTTTGGTCGAGCTCTCTCCAAGACATTTTTTCGAGACAGACACCTATAGAATTGACATCGCCTCCTGATGAATTTTATCGCTTATTAACGTGTACTAATACCTAAAGTTGCATTACAAAAGTATTTCGAAGTGTTTTGTGAAAGTTTATCGTCGACTTTTTGAATTTTAAAAAATGACGTTACGTTATGAAACGCTATTTTTTTCCGTTTATCACACAGTCTTCATAGATCGATATCTAGGCTATATATGGACCGATTTAATCGGAAAAAAGACCCAATAGTGATTATGGGACATCTAGGAGTGCCAACAAAGAAGATGGTCAAAGGTAATGAATGTTTTATATTTTATTTGTGCGGTTTGTGTAGCGACGACTATGCTAATTATTTTGTTTACGTCCCCTGCGGGTCTTTTGGGGTGTTACATGCTATCACATAATAGCTTCTCATGCTTTCGCCGAAAAGCATTTTAAAAATCTGACTCGTTGCCTGGATTCACAACGAGTGTAGCTTTAATTCAATACCCTGCATGTGTATTTTAATGAACGTTTGAGTTTTAACTAATACTATTAGCTTTTAGCGTAGCGCATTTGCATTTCCAGAGCTCTAGATGGGACGCCTGCATGCCAGGTAGGAGCAAGAGGTTAAATAAAGGTGAAATAAAAAAATAAAAAATAAAAAAAAATCTCTGCAGTAGACTGCAACTCCTCCCCCTTTGGCAGTTCTATCTTGACGGAAAATATTATAGTTGGGTATGGAAATCTTAGAATTTTTAGTGGCCTTCCTGAGCCAGGATTCAGACACTGCAAATACATCAGAGTTAGCAGAGTGTGCTAAAGCAGTGAGCAAGAAACACTTAGAGAGGAGGCTTCTGATGTTGACATGCATGAAACCATGCATGATGATTGAGTTGGAGGCGTGCATGGCCACGCAGTCGTGGTTGAACAGGGAGTACAGGAGAGGGCTCAGAACGCACCCTTGTGGGGCCCCAGTGTTGAGGATCAGCGGGGTGGAGATGTTGTTACCTACCCTCACCACCTGGGGGCGGCCGGTCAGGAAGTCCAGTACCCAGTTGCACAGGGTGGGGTCGAGACCCAGGGTCTCGAGCTTGATGACGAGTTTGGAGGGTACTATGGTGTTAAATTCTGAGCTATAGTCGATGAACAGCATTCTCACATAGGTATTCCTCTTGTCCAGATGGGTTAGGGCAGTGTGCAGTGTGGTTGAGATTGCATCGTCTGTGGACATATTTGGGTGGTAAGCAAATTGGAGTGGGTCTAGGGTGTCAGGAAGGGTGGAGGTGATATGGTCCTTGACTAGTCTCTCAAAGCACTTCATGATGACGGAAGTGAGTGCTACGAGGCGGTAGTTGTTTAGCTCAGTTACCTTAGCTTTCTTGGGAACAGGGACAATGGTGGCCCTCTTGAAGCATGTGGGAACAGCAGACTGGGATAAGGTTTGATTAAATATGTCCGTAAACACACCAGCCAGCTGGTCTGCGCATGCTCTGAGGACGCGGCTGGGGATGCCGTCTGGGCCTGCAGCCTTGCGAGGGTTATTACGTTTAAATATTTTACTCACGTCGGCTGCAGTGAAGGAGAGTCCGTAGGTTTTGGTTGCGGGCCGTGTCAGGCATTGTATTGTCCTCAAAGCGGGCAAAAAAGTTAGTTAGTCTGCCTGGGAGCAAGACATCCTGGTCCGCGACGGGGCTGGTTCTCTTTTTGTAATCCGTGATTGACTGTAGACCCTGCCACATACCTCTTGTGTCTGAGCCGTTGAATTGCCTGAAGTGGATACATGTCCCACACAGTATCCTGTTCCCTTTATACAGCACAACATGTTTACCAGCGCCCTAGGGAGACATTCGGGAATAGGGTGCCATTTGGGACGCAGTCTTGATCTTTTCCAGTGAAGCTTGTTCTCTGTAGACTTGAGAACCTTTCGACTAGAGAACCTTTCGACTAGAGAACCTTTCAACTAGAGAACCTGTAGACTAGTGAACCTGTAGACTAGAGAACCTTTCGACTAGTGAACCTGTAGACTAGAGAAACTTTCGACTAGAGAACCTTTCGACTAGAGAACCTTTCGACTAGAGAACCTTTCAACTAGAGAGCCTGTAGACTAGAGAACCTGTAGACTAGTGAACCTGTAGACTAGAGAACCTTTCGACTAGAGAACCTTTCAACTAGAGAGCCCGTAGACTAGTGAACCTTTTGACTAGAGAACCTTTCGACTAGAGAACCTTTCAACTAGAGAGCCTGTAGACTAGAGAACCTGTAGACTAGTGAACCAGTAGAATTGAGAACCTGTAGACTAGTGAACCTGTAGACTAGTGAACCTGTAGACTAGAGAACCTGTAGACTAGTGAACCTGTAGACTAGAGAAGCTGTAGACTAGTGAACCTGTAGACTAGGGAACCTGTAGACTAGTGAACCTGTAGACTAGAGAACCTGTAGACTAGTGAACCTGTAGACTAGAGAATCTGCAGACTAGAGAGCCTGTAGACTAGAGAACCTGTAGACTAGTGAACCTGTATACTAGTGAACCTGTAGACTAGTGAACCTGTAGACTAGAGAGCATGTAGACTAGTGAACCTGTAGACTAGAGAACCTGTAGACTAGAGAACCTGTAGACTAGTGAACCTGTAGACTAGAGAACCTTTCGACTAGAGAACCTGTAGACTAGTGAACCTGTAGACGAGAGAGCCTGTAGACTTGAGAACCTTTCGACTAGAGAGCCTGTAGACTTGAGAAACTTTCGACTAGAGAACCTTTCGACTAGAGAACCTTTCAACTAGAGAACCTGTAGACTAGTGAACCTGTAGACTAGAGAACCTTTCGACTAGTGAACCTGTAGACTAGATAACCTTTCGACTAGAGAACCTTTCGACTAGAGAACCTGTAGACTAGAGAACCTTTTGACTAGTGAACCTGTAGACTAGATAACCTTTCGACTGGAGAACCTTTCGACTAGAGAACCTTTCAACTAGAGAGCCTGTAGACTAGAGAACCTGTAGACTAGTGAACCTGTAGACTAGAGAACCTGTATACTAGAGAACCTGTAGACTAGTGAACCTGTAGACTAGTGAACCTGTAGACTAGTGAACCTGTAGACTAGAGAGCCTGTAGACTAGAGAACCCTAGTGAACCTGTAGACTAGTGAACCTGTAGACTAGAGAACATTTCAACTAGATAACCTATCAACTAGAGAGCCTGTAGACTAGTGAACCTTTCGACTAGAGAACCTTTCGACTAGAGAACCTTTCAACTGGAGAGCCTGTAGACTAGAAAAGCTGTAGACTAGTGAACCAGTAGACTAGAGAACCTGTAGACTAGTGAACCTGTAGACTAGTGAACCTGTAGACTAGAGAACCTGTAGACTAGTGAACCTGTAGACTAGAGAAGCTGTAGACTAGTGAACCTGTAGACTAGGGAACCTGTAGACTAGTGAACCTGTAGACTAGTGAACCTGTAGACTAGAGAGCATGTAGACTAGTGAACCTGTAGACTAGAGAACCTGTAGACTAGAGAACCTGTAGACTAGTGAACCTGTATACTAGTGAACCTATAGACTAGTGAACCTGTAGACTAGAGAGCATGTAGACTAGTGAACCTGTAGACTAGAGAACCTGTAGACTAGAGAACCTGTAGACTAGTGAACCTGTAGACTAGAGAACCTTTCGACTAGAGAACCTGTAGACTAGTGAACCTGTAGACGAGAGAGCCTGTAGACTAGAGAACCTTTCAACTAGAGAGCCTGTAGACTAGAGAACCTGTAGACTAGTGAACCTGTAGACTAGAGAACCTTTCGACTAGAGAACCTTTCAACTAGAGAGCCCGTAGACTAGTGAACCTTTTGACTAGAGAACCTTTCGACTAGAGAACCTTTCAACTAGAGAGCCTGTAGACTAGAGAACCTGTAGACTAGTGAACCAGTAGAATTGAGAACCTGTAGACTAGTGAACCTGTAGACTAGTGAACCTGTAGACTAGAGAACCTGTAGACTAGTGAACCTGTAGACTAGAGAAGCTGTAGACTAGTGAACCTGTAGACTAGGGAACCTGTAGACTAGTGAACCTGTAGACTAGAGAACCTGTAGACTAGAGAACCTGTAGACTAGAGAACCTGTAGACTAGAGAACCTGTAGACTAGAGAACCTGTAGACTAGTGAACCTGTATACTAGTGAACCTGTAGACTAGTGAGACTAGAGAGCATGTAGACTAGTGAACCTGTAGACTAGAGAACCTGTAGACTAGAGAACCTGTAGACTAGTGAACCTGTAGACTAGAGAACCTTTCGACTAGAGAACCTGTAGACTAGTGAACCTGTAGACGAGAGAGCCTGTAGACTTGAGAACCTTTCGACTAGAGAGCCTGTAGACTTGAGAAACTTTCGACTAGAGAACCTTTCGACTAGAGAACCTTTCAACTAGAGAACCTGTAGACTAGTGAACCTGTAGACTAGAGAACCTTTCGACTAGTGAACCTGTAGACTAGATAACCTTTCGACTAGAGAACCTTTCGACTAGAGAACCTGTAGACTAGAGAACCTTTTGACTAGTGAACCTGTAGACTAGATAACCTTTCGACTGGAGAACCTTTCGACTAGAGAACCTTTCAACTAGAGAGCCTGTAGACTAGAGAACCTGTAGACTAGTGAACCTGTAGACTAGAGAACCTGTATACTAGAGAACCTGTAGACTAGTGAACCTGTAGACTAGTGAACCTGTAGACTAGTGAACCTGTAGACTAGAGAGCCTGTAGACTAGAGAACCTGTAGACTAGTGAACCTGTAGACTAGTGAACCTGTAGACTAGAGAACATTTCAACTAGATAACCTATCAACTAGAGAGCCTGTAGACTAGTGAACCTTTCGACTAGAGAACCTTTCGACTAGAGAACCTTTCAACTGGAGAGCCTGTAGACTAGAAAAGCTGTAGACTAGTGAACCAGTAGACTAGAGAACCTGTAGACTAGTGAACCTGTAGACTAGTGAACCTGTATACTAGTGAACCTGTAGACTAGAGAACCTGTAGACTAGTGAACCTGTAGACTAGAGAACCTGTAGACTAGTTAACCTGTAGACTAGAGAACCTGTAGACTAGTGAACCTGTAGACTAGAGAGCATGTAGACTAGTGAACCTGTAGACTAGAGAACCTGTAGACTAGAGAACCTGTAGACTAGTGAACCTGTATACTAGTGAACCTGTAGACTAGTGAACCTGTAGACTAGAGAGCATGTAGACTAGTGAACCTGTAGACTAGAGAACCTGTAGACTAGAGAACCTGTAGACTAGTGAACCTGTAGACTAGAGAACCTTTCGACTAGAGAACCTGTAGACTAGTGAACCTGTAGACGAGAGAGCCTGTAGACTTGAGAACCTTTCGACTAGAGAGCCTGTAGACTTGAGAAACTTTCGACTAGAGAACATTTCGACTAGAGAACCTTTCGACTAGAGAATCTTTCAACTAGAGAGCCTGTAGACTAGTGAACCTTTCGACTAGTGAACCTGTAGACTAGAGAAACTTTCGACTAGAGAACATTTCGACTAGAGAACCTTTCGACTAGAGAACCTTTTGACTAGTGAACCTGTAGACTAGATAACCTTTCGACTGGAGAACCTTTCGACTAGAGAACCTTTCAACTAGAGAGCCTGTAGACTAGAGAACCTGTAGACTAGTGAACCTGTAGACTAGAGAACCTGTATACTAGAGAACCTGTAGACTAGTGAACCTGTAGACTAGTGAACCTGTAGACTAGTGAACCTGTAGACTAGAGAACCTGTAGACTAGTGAACCTGTAGACTAGAGAAGCTGTAGACTAGTGAACCTGTAGACTAGGGAACCTGTAGACTAGTGAACCTGTAGACTAGAGAACCTTTCGACTAGAGAACCTTTCAACTGGAGAGCCTGTAGACTAGAAAAGCTGTAGACTAGTGAACCAGTAGACTAGAGAACCTGTAGACTAGTGAACCTGTAGACTAGTGAACCTGTATACTAGTGAACCTGTAGACTAGAGAACCTGTAGACTAGTGAACCTGTAGACTAGAGAACCTGTAGACTAGTTAACCTGTAGACTAGAGAACCTGTAGACTAGTGAACCTGTAGACTAGAGAGCATGTAGACTAGAGAACCTGTAGACTAGTGAACCTGTAGACTAGAGAACATGTAGACTAGAGAACCTGTAGACTAGTGAACCTGTAGACTAGAGAAGCTGTAGACTAGTGAACCTGTAGACTAGGGAACCTGTAGACTAGTGAACCTGTAGACTAGAGAACCTGTAGACTAGTGAACCTGTAGACTAGAGAATCTGCAGACTAGAGAGCCTGTAGACTAGAGAATCTGTAGACTAGAGAGCCTGTAGACTAGTGAACCTGTATACTAGTGAACCTGTAGACTAGTGAACCTGTAGACTAGAGAGCATGTAGACAAGAGAACCTGTAGACTAGTGAACCTGTAGACTAGAGAGCCTGTAGACTAGAGAACCTGTAGACTAGAGAACCTGTAGACTAGTGAACCTGTAGACTAGAGAACCTGTAGACTAGAGAACCTGTAGACTAGTGAACCTGTAGACTAGTGAACCTGTAGACTAGAGAGCCTGTAGACTTGAGAACCTTTCGACTAGAGAACCTTTCGACTAGAGAACCTTTCATCTAGAGAACCTGTAGACTAGTGAACCTGTAGACTAGAGACCCTTTCGACTAGTGAACCTGTAGACTAGATAACATTTCGACTAGAGAACCTTTCGACTAGAGAATCTTTCAACTAGAGAGCCTGTAGACTAGAGAACCTGTAGACTAGTGAACCTGTAGACTAGAGAACCTGTAGACTAGAGAACCTGAAGACTAGTGAACCTGTAGACTAGTGAACCTGGAGACTAGAGAAGTAGACTTGTGAACCTGTAGACTAGTGAACCTGAAGACTAGAAAATCTGTAGACTAGAGAACCTGTAGACTAGTGAACCTGCAGACTAGAGAACGTGTAGACTACAGAGCCTGTAGACTAGAGAGCCTGTAGACTAGAGAACCTTTCGACTAGAGAACCTTTCAACTAGAGAACCTGTAGACTAGTGAACCTGTGAACTAGAGAACCTGTAGAGTAGTGAACCTGTAGACTAGTGAACCTGTAGACTAGTGAACCTGTAGACTAGAGAGCATGTAGACTAGTGAACCTGTAGACTAGATAACATTTCGACTAGAGAACCTTTCGACTAGAGAATCTTTCAACTAGAGAGCCTGTAGACTAGAGAGCCTGTAGACTAGAGAACCTTTCGACTAGAGAACCTTTCAACTAGAGAACCTGTAGACTAGTGAACCTGTAGACTAGAGAACCTGTAGACTAGTGAACCTGTAGACTAGTGAACCTGTAGACTAGAGAACCTGTAGACTAGTGAACCTGTAGACTAGTGAACCTGTAGACTAGTGAACCTGTAGACTAGTTAACCTGTAGACTAGAGAACCTGTAGACTAGTGAACCTGTAGACTAGAGAGCATGTAGACTAGAGAACCTGTAGACTAGTGAACCTGTAGACTAGAGAACATGTAGACTAGAGAACCTGTAGACTAGTGAACCTGTAGACTAGAGAACCTGTAGACTAGAGAACCTGTAGACTAGAGAACCTGTAGACTAGTGAACCTGTAGACTAGAGAGCCTGTAGACTAGAGAGCCTGTAGACTAGAGAACCTGTAGACTAGTGAACCTGTAGACTAGAGAATCTGTAGACTAGAGAGCCTGTAGACTAGTGAACCTGTATACTAGTGAACCTGTAGACTAGTGAACCTGTAGACTAGAGAGCATGTAGACAAGAGAACCTGTAGACTAGTGAACCTGTAGACTAGAGAGCCTGTAGACTAGAGAACCTGTAGACTAGAGAACCTGTAGACTAGTGAACCTGTAGACTAGAGAACCTGTAGACTAGAGAACCTGTAGACTAGTGAACCTGTAGACTAGTGAACCTGTAGACTAGAGAGCCTGTAGACTTGAGAACCTTTCGACTAGAGAACCTTTCGACTAGAGAACCTTTCATCTAGAGAACCTGTAGACTAGTGAACCTGTAGACTAGAGACCCTTTCGACTAGTGAACCTGTAGACTAGATAACATTTCGACTAGAGAACCTTTCGACTAGAGAATCTTTCAACTAGAGAGCCTGTAGACTAGAGAACCTGTAGACTAGTGAACCTGTAGACTAGAGAACCTGTAGACTAGAGAACCTGAAGACTAGTGAACCTGTAGACTAGTGAACCTGGAGACTAGAGAACCTGTAGACTTGTGAACCTGTAGACTAGTGAACCTGTAGACTAGAGAATCTGTAGACTAGAGAACCTGTAGACTAGTGAACCTGCAGACTAGAGAACCTGTAGACTACAGAGCCTGTAGACTAGAGAGCCTGTAGACTAGAGAACCTTTCGACTAGAGAACCTTTCAACTAGAGAACCTGTAGACTAGTGAACCTGTGAACTAGAGAACCTGTAGAGTAGTGAACCTGTAGACTAGTGAACCTGTAGACTAGTGAACCTGTAGACTAGTGAACCTGTAGACTAGAGAGCATGTAGACTAGTGAACCTGTAGACTAGATAACATTTCGACTAGAGAACCTTTCGACTAGAGAATCTTTCAACTAGAGAGCCTGTAGACTAGAGAGCCTGTAGACTAGACAACCTTTCGACTAGAGAACCTTTCGACTAGAGAACCTGTAGACTAGAGAACCTTTTGACTAGTGAACCTGTAGACTAGAGAACCTGTAGACTAGTGAACCTGTAGACTAGAGAACCTGTAGACTAGAGAACCTGTAGACTAGTGAACCTGTAGACTAGAGAGCCTGTAGACTAGATCACTGCAAGTCTGTTGTGATCTGTAGTGCAGAAAGGATGAGGATTTGCTCTATCTGTCAGTCAGTCAGTCTGTTGTGAATGGTGAAGACTGTGGTGCCATGTGGGAGGATGGAGAGGTGGAGAGGGAGGGAGATGGGATGGATAGAGAGGAGAGTGATAATGAAAGAGAGGGGATGGAGAGAGCGATGATTGAGAGAGACAGAGACACAGAGAAAGGATTACACAGATCCACAAAGAATTCGAAAACAAATCCAATTTTGATAAACTCCCATATCTACTGGGTGAAATACCACAGTGTGCAATCACAGCAGCAAGATTTGTGGCCTGTTGCCACAAGAAAAGGGCAACCAGTGAAGAACAAACACCATTGTAAATATAACCCATATTTATGCTTATTTATTTTATATACCGAAAGCCAGACAGACAGCTGTACTACTACTGCGATCTGCCTAAAGCAACATCCCCCTCCATGCTTCGATCTGAAAACAATGCTGCGCAATCTGTCTGTATTGATCTCGATTGATTCTGTTTACTGCTCTAGGGTTATAATTATTGATTGGATAACATTTACTATTATACTATATATTGATGTCTTATTCATTCTTTATGCTGTGCCCACTGCACCGAACACCTGAAGTATTATCACTGTATTATCACTGTGAAATATTGTAATGTTTCTGTCTCCATTATTCCCGTAAGGGATGGGTTGCTAACTTGCGATTTGATAGAAAAATAAAATGTAATTCATTAATGTAGGAAGAAACATCCTGCAAAGGAAAAGGAAATACAGTTCCTGCCACGTTCGTCGTTAGTGTGGAGACCAAGATGAATACATATTCTATTTATTAATGAAGACCAACACTAAACAAACTATACAAAATGAACGTGACGCTAGCTTACAAAAGTGCAGACACAGGCACATAGACATAGACAATAACCCACGAAATACCCAAACAAGATGGCTGCCTAAATATGGTTCCCAATTAGAGACAACGATAAACAGCTGCCTCAAATTGAGAACCAATCTAGGCAACCATAGACATACATAAACACCTAGATGGTAAACAACCCCATAAACATACAAAACCCCTAGACAGTACAAACACACATACATCACCCATGTCACACCCTTACCTAACCAAAATATATAAAGAAAACAAAGAATACTCAGGTCAGGGCGTGACAGTTCCCAACTGTTGGGTTCTCTCTGCCTTCTCTTACCAAGGTGCCTCCTAAAATCATATCATCAGATCCATCATATCCTACATATCCATCATATCCATCATATCAATCATATCCATCATATCCATCATATCCATCAGATCCATCATATCCTACATATCCATCATATCCATCATATCCATCATATCCTACATATCCATCATATCCATCATATCCTACATATCCATCATATCCATCATATCCATCATATCCATCATATCCATCATATCCATCATATCCATCATATCCTACATATCCATCATATCCATCATATCCTACATATCCATCATATCCTACATATCCTACATATCCATCATATCCATCATATCCATCATATCCTACATATCCTACATATCCATCATATCCATCATATCCTACATATCCATCATATCCATCATATCCATCATATCCATCATATCCATCATATTCATCATATCCATCATATCCTACATATCCATCATATCCATCATATCCATCATATCCATCATATCCTACATATCCATCATATCCATTCATATCCATCATATCCATCATATCCATCATATCCATCATATCCTACATATCCATCATATCCATTCATATCCATCATATCCATCATATCCATCATATCCATCATATCCTACATATCCATCATATCCATCATATCCATCATATCCATCATATCCATTCATATCCATCATATCCATTCATATCCATCATATCCATCATATCCATCATATCCATCATATCCATCATATCCATCATATCCATCATATCCTACATATCCATCATATCCATCATATCCATCATATCCATCATATTCATCATATCCATCATATCCATCATATCCATCATATCCATCATATCCATCATATCCATCATATCCATCATATCCATCATATCCATCATATCCATCATATCCATCATATCCATCATATCCATCATATCCATCATATCCATCATATCCATCATATCCATCATATCCATCATATCCATCATATCCATCATATCCTACATATCCATCATATCCATCATATCCATCATATCCATCATATCCTACATATCCTACATATCCATCATATCCATCATATCCATCATATCCTACATATCCTACATATCCATCATATCCATCATATCCATCATATCCATCATATCCATTCATATCCTACATATCCATCATATCCATCATATCCATCATATCCATTCATATCCATCATATCCATTCATATCCATCATATCCATCATATCCATCATATCCATCATATCCATCATATCAATCATATCCATTCATATCCATCATATCATCATATCCATCATATCCATCATATCCATCATATCCTACATATCCATCATATCCATCATATCCATCATATCAATCATATCCATCATATCCATCATATCCATCATATCCATTCATATCCATCATATTCATCATATCCTACATATCCATCATATCCTACATATCCATCATATCCTACATATCCATCATATCCATCATATCCATCATATCCATTCATATTCATCATATCCATCATATCCATCATATCCATCATATCCATCATATCCATCATATCCATCATATCCATCATATCCTACATATCCATCATATCCATCATATCCATTCATATCCATCATATCCATCATATCCATCATATCCATCATATCCATCATATCCATCATATCCATTCATATCCATCATATCCATTCATATCCATCATATCCATCATATCCATCATATCCATCATATCCATCATATCCATCATATCCATCATATCCATCATATCCATCATATCCATTCATATCCATCATATCCATTCATATCCATCATATCCATCATATCCATCATATCCATCATATCCATCATATCCATCATATCCATCATATCCATCATATCCATCATATCCTACATATCCTACATATCCATCATATCCATCATATCCTACATATCCATCATATCCATCATATCCATCATATCCATCATATCCATCATATCCATCATATCCATCATATCCATCATATCCATCATATCCATCATATCCATCATATCCATCATATCCATCATATCCATCATATCCATCATATCCATCATATCCATCATATCCATCATATCCATCATATCCATCATATCCATCATATCCTACATATCCTACATATCCATCATATCCATCATATCCTACATATCCATCATATCCATCATATCCATCATATCCATCATATCCATCATATCCATCATATCCATCATATCCATCATATCCATCATATCCTACATATCCTACATATCCATCATATCCATCATATCCTACATATCCATCATATCCATCATATCCATCATATCCATCATATCCATCATATCCATCATATCCATCATATCCATCATATCCATCATATCCATCATATCCATCATATCCTACATATCCTCATATCCATCATATCCATCATATCCATCATATCCATCATATCCATCATATCCATCATATCCATCATATCCATCATATCCATCATATCCATCATATCCATTCATATCCATCATATCCATCATATCCATCATATCCATCATATCCATCATATCCATCATATCCATCATATCCATCATATCCATCATATCCATCATATCCATCATATCCATCATATCCATCATATCCATCATATCCATCATATCCATCATATCCATCATATCCATCATATCCATCATATCCTACATATCCTACATATCCATCATATCCATCATATCCTACATATCCATCATATCCATCATATCCATCATATCCATCATATCCATCATATCCATCATATCCATCATATCCTACATATCCATCATATCCATCATATCCATCATATCCATCATATCCATCATATCCATCATATCCATCATATCCATTCATATCCATCATATCCATCATATCCATCATATCCATCATATCCATTCATATCCATCATATCCATCATATCCATCATATCCATCATATCCTACATATCCATCATATCCATCATATCCATCATATCCATCATATCCATCATATCCATCATATCCATCATATCCATTCATATCCATCATATTCATCATATCCATCATATCCATCATATCCATCATATCCATCATATCCATCATATCCATCATATCCATCATATTCATCATATCCTACATATCCATCATATCCATCATATCCATCATATCCACCATATCCATCATATCCATCATATCCATCATATCCATCATATCCTACATATCCATCATATCCATCATATCCATCATATCCATCATATCCTACATATCCATCATATCCATCATATTCATCATATCCTACATATCCATCATATCCATCATATTCATCATATCCTACATATCCATCATATCCATCATATCCATCATATCCATCATATCCATCATATCCATCATATCCATCATATCCATCATATCCTACATATCCATCATATCCATCATATCCATCATATCCTACATATCCATCATATCCATCATATCCATCATATCCATCATATCCATCATATCCATCATATCCATCATATCCATCATATCCTACATATCCATCATATCCATCATATCCATCATATTCATCATATCCTACATATCCATCATATCCATCATATCCATCATATCCATCATATCCATCATATCCATCATATCCATCATATCCTACATATCCATCATATCCATCATATCCATCATATCCATCATATCCTACATATCCATCATATCCATCATATCCATCATATCCTACATATCCATCATATCCATCATATCCATCATATCCTACATATCCATCATATCCATCATATCCATCATATCCATCATATCCATCATATCCATCATATCCATCATATCCATCATATCCATCATATCCTACATATCCATCATATCCATCATATCCATCATATCCTACATATCCATCATATCCATCATATCCATCATATCCATCATATCCTACATATCCATCATATCCATCATATCCTACATATCCATCATATCCATCATATCCATCATATCCATCATATCCTACAGCCACCCGTCAGCAGCTTTTTCAAATGCTGCTTCCTGGGCTCCGTTTCCCATATCAACCACGTGTGCCTTCTAAACACCATGCCAACATAACGTTAACTTAAATGTCCAATGCAGATGGTTTTTTTTACATTAATAAAAAATTATTTCTTGGTAACAATTAAGTACTCTACTGTAGTAGATTTCCATGAAAATGGGCAATAGTAGCTTTTTATCAAAACGCTTTCTAAATCAAGACTGTTGCTAGGACTGTCTGGGAGTGGTCTGATTGGGGAGGGGAAAAGTGAAAACTAGCTGTTATTGACAGAGGTTTGGAACTCTTTGTTATTACTCTATTAACAAATTACCACCTGGTGATGTCACCATGGAAACCAGAAACTCCGCCCATGCAAACCTGCTGGTTAGAAGGTCCTGTGTAGATTGTATTTTCAATCAGTAACTGTCAGAAATTAACACAGATTAAGGAAATTCACACTTTTACTGTGTTAGTTTCATTGACTGAAGTTCAACATGATATAAAACACAGGACTGGGCCTTTAAACACTAAACCCTCAAATTCACAAGCATGCCCTAATGATACACTTTTACATTCAGAATATAAAGGGGGGGTTGGTAAATTCATCCAATGTCAACTTGTCCATTGAAACAGCTTTAACTGGCAACAAGCAGTTGCATGTTGTTCTTGTTGTTTAATAGACAGCTTTAAACCTACTAACAAACAGTTGCATGTTGTTCTTGTTGTTTAATAGACAGCTTTAAACCTACTAACAAACAGTTGAATGTTGTTCTTGTTGTTTCCTAGGCACAGCTTTAAACCTACTAACAAACAGTTGAATGTTGTTCTTGTTGTTTAATAGACAGCTTTAAACCTACTAACAAACAGTTGAATGTTGTTCTTGTTGTTTCCTAGGCACAGCTTTAATGAAGAAACAGACCTTCTAACAACGCTGCTGAAGGGGGGGACCCGCCTGAACAAGTATGGGGTCGCCATGGAAACCACTTCTCCTGCTGTCCGTCATCAGTGGCCTTTCAGGTACTGTCGTAGGAGATACACACAATGCAATGCTCTGAGATAAGCTGAAGGTTTTCCTGCTCTTTTACGGCGATGTGCCGCTGTCACAGTAGATGCTCTGTTTGTCTGAGTGCGATGGTGCACACTGATTCCAACAGCCAGTCATATCAATAATAACAACATTTTCACGTTTTCTACCCGTTTAAAAATATATCCAGTTGAAGTCGGAAGTTTACATACACCTTAGCCAAATACTTTTAAACTCAGTTTTTCACAATTCCGGACAATTGATCCTAGTAAAAATTAGTTAGGATCACCACTTTATTTTAAGAATGTGAAATGTCAGAATAATAGTAGAGAGAATGATTTCTTTCAGCTTTTATTTCTTTCATCACATTCCCAGTGGGTCAGAAGTTTACAAACACTCAATTAGTATTTGGTAGCATTGCCTTTAAATAGTTTAACTTGGGTCAAATGTTTCGGGTAGCCTTCCACAAGATTCCCACAATAAGTTGGGTGAATTTTGGCCCATTCCTCCTGACAGAGCTGGTGTAACCGAGTCAGGTTTATAGGCCTTTCTCGCACACGCTTTTTAAGTTCTGCCCACAAATTTACTAGCGGATTGAGGTCAGGGCTTTGTGATGTCCACTCCAATACCTTGACTTTGTTGTCCTTAAAAACGTATTATGGCTGGGGGCAGTATTGAGTAGCTTGGATGAATAAGGTGCCCAGAGGTGCCCAGAGTAAACTGCCTGCTACTCGGTCCCAGAAGCTAAGATATGCATATTATTAGTGTATTTGGAAAGAGAACACTCTGAAGTTTCCAAAACCGTTTGAATGATGTCTGTGAGTATAACAGAACTCATATGGCAGGCATAAACCTGAGGAGAAATCAAAACAGGAAGTGGGAAATCTGAGGTTTGTCGTTTTTCAACTAAACCCCTATTGAAAATACAGTGGGTTATTGGTCATCTTGCACTTCCTAAGGCTTCCACTAGATGTCAACAGTCTTTAGAACCTTGTTTGATGCTTCTACTGTGAAGGGGGGCCGAATGAGAGGGGAATGAGTCAGAGGTCTGCCAGGAGCCATGAGCTGACCACGCTCGTTCACGTGATAGTTAGCTCACGTTAAATTGCATTTCTACAGACAAAGGCATTCTCTGGTTGGAACATTATTGAAGATTTATGTTAAAAACACCCTAAAGATTGATTCTATACATCGTTTGCATGTTTCTACGGACTGTAATGGAACTTTTTCACTTTTCGTCTGCTTGTGCGTCATGAATTTGGATTACAGGGCTGAATGCGCTAACAAAAGGAGGTATTTGGACATAAATGATTAACTTTATCAAACAAATCAAGCATTTATTGTGGAACTGGGATTCATGGGATTCTGATGAAGATCATCAAAGGTAAGTGAATATTTATAATGCTATTTCTGACTAATGTTGACTCCACAACATGGGGGATATCTGTTTGGCTGTTTTGGTCTCTGAGCGCTGTACTCAGATTATTGCATGGTATGCTTTTTCCATAATGTTTTTTCAAACAGTTCTATTTCTGTTTCACCAGACCAGGGGACATTTCTCCAAAAAGTACGATATTTGCCCCCATGTGTAGTTTCAAACCGTAGTCTTGCTTTTCTATGGAGGTTTTTGGAGCAGTGGCTTCTTCCTTGCTGAGCGGCCTTTCAGGTTAAGTCAACTATGACTTGTTTTACTGTGGATATAGATACTTTTGTACCTGTATCCTCCTGCATCTTCACAAGGTCCTTTGCTGTTGTTCTGGGATTGATTTGCACTTTTCACACCAAAGTACCTTCATTTCTAGGAGACAGAACGTGTCTCCTTCCTGAGTGGTATGACGGCTGGTCCCATGGTGTTTATCTCTAGGAGACAGAACGTGTCTCCTTCCTGAGTGGTATGACGGCTGGTCCCATGGTGTTTATCTCTAGGAGACAGAACGTGTCTCCTTCCTGAGTGGTATGACGGCTGGTCCCATGGTGTTTATCTCTAGGAGACAGAACGTGTCACCTTCTTGAGCAGTATGACGGCTGCGTGGTCCCATGGTGTTTATCTCTAGGAGACAGAACGCGTCTCCTTCTTGAGCAGTATGACGGCTGCGTGGTCCCATGGTGTTTATCTCTAGGAGACAGAACGCGTCTCCTTCCTGAGCGGTATGACGGCTACGTGGTCCCATGGTGTTTATACTTGCATACTATTGTTTGTACAGATGAACGTGGTGCCTAAATTGCTCCCAAGGATGAACCAGACTTTTGGATGTCTACAAACAAATTCTGAGGTCTTGGCTGATTCCTTTAGATTTTTCCATGATGTCAAGCAAGAGGCACTGAGTTTGAAGGTAGGCCTTGAAATACATCCACAGGTACACCTCCAATTGACTCAAATGATGTCAATTAGCCTATCAGAAGCTTCTAAAGCCATGAAATCATTTTCTGGATTTCCCAAGCTGCTTAAAGGCACAGCCAACTTAGTGTATGTAAACTTCTGACCCACTGGAATTGTGATGCAGTAAAATAATCTGTAAACAATTGTTTGAACAAGGTCATGCACAAAGTAGATGTCCTAACCGACTTGCCAAAACTATAGTTTGTTAACAAGAAAGATATTTGTGGAGTGGTTGAAAAACAAGTTTTCAATGTTTGTGGGAGTTGAGTTTGTCTGAAGTAATCAGCTTAGAGTGTAGAGTTGGTTGTCTGTGTCTGTGTCTGCCTGGTCTATAGGTGCATAACAGGTGCCTCTGTGTCTGTGCCTGCCAGGTCTATAGGTGCATAACAGGTGCCTCTGTGTCTGTGCCTGCCAGGTCTATAGGTGCCTCTGTGTCTGTGCCTGCCAGGTCTATAGGTGCCTCTGTGTCTGTGCCTGCCAGGTCTATAGGTGCCTCTGTGTCTGTGCCTTTCAGGTCTACAGGTGCATAACAGGTGCCTCTGTGTCTGTGCCTGCCAGGTCTATAGGTGCATAACAGGTGCCTCTGTGTCTGTGCCTGCCAGGTCTATAGGTCCATAACAGGTGCCTCTGCGTCTTGATTGAGCTCTCTGTTCTCTTTGCCGATATAGGCAATGGGCTAGAGCCTCACAGCTTAAATCTCACTATTGTCATTTGAGAGAGAGAAAGCACCTTATCCACTGGACAATCAGACCTTGGTGACTCTTGTATGATAAGTCAGATCTATATGCTCACAACATGGCTCCACTATCTATTACCTGCAAAGAACATGTTACAATGTGTCTCAAATCAAATCAAATCAAATTGTATTGGTCACATACACATGGTTAACAGATGTTATTGGTCACATACTCATGGTTAGCAGATGTTAATGGTCACATACACATGGTTAGCAGATGTTATTGGTCACATACACGTGGTTAGTAGATGTTATTGGTCACATACACATGGTTAGCAGATGTTATTGGTCACATACACATGGTTAGCAGATGTTATTGGTCACATACACATGGTTAGCAGATGTTATTGGTCACATACACATGGTTAGCAGATGTTAATGGTCACATACACATGGTTAGCAGATGTTAATGGTCACATGCACATGGTTGCAGATGTTAATGGTCACATACAGGTTAGCAGATGTTAATGGTCACATACACATGGTTAGCAGATGCTATTGGTCACATACACATGGTTAACAGATGTTATTGGTCACATACACATGGTTGCAGATGTTATTGGTCACATACACATGGTTAGCAGATGTTAATGGTCACATACACATGGTTAGCAGATGTTAATGGTCACATAACAGGTTGCAGATGTTAATGGTCACATACACAGGTTAGCAGATGGTGGTCACATACACATGGTTGCAGATGTTATTGGTCACATACACATGGTTGCAGATGTTATTGGTCACATACTCATGGTTAGCAGATGTTATTGGTCACTCTGTGTCACGTGGTTAGCAGATGTTAATGGTCACATACTCATGGTTAGCAGATGTTAATGGTCACATACACATGGTTAGCAGATGTTAATGGTCACATACACATGGTTAGCAGATGTTATTGGTCACATACACATGGGCAGATGTTATTGGTCACATACTCATGGTTAGCAGATGTTATTGGTCACATACACATGGTTCAGATGTTATTGGTCACATACTCATGGTTAGCAGATGTTAATGGTCACATACACATGGTTAGCAGATGTTATTGGTCACATACACTGGTTAGCAGATGTTATTGGTCACATACTCATGGTTACAGATGTTATTGGTCACATACATGGTTAGCAGATGTTATTGGTCACATACCGTGGTTAGCAGATGTTAATGGTCACAACATGGTTAGCAGATGTTAATGGTCACATACACATGGTTAGCAGATGTTAATGGTCACAACATGGTTCAGAAATGGTCAATATCAAAGATGTTAATGGTCACATACACATGGTTAGCAGATGTTAATGGTCACATACACATGGTTAGCAGATGTTAATGCGAGTGTAGCAAAATGCTTGTGCTTCTAGTTCCGACAATGCAGTAATAACCAACAAGTAATCTAACTAACAATTCCAAAACTACTGTCTTATACACAGTGTAAGGGGATAAAGAATATGTACATAAAGATATATGAATGAGTGATGGTACAGAGCAGCATAGGCAAGATACAGTAGATGGTATCTATATACATATGAGATGAGTTTGTAAACAAAGTGGCATAGTTAAAGTGGCTAGTGATACATGTATTACATAAGGATGCAGTAGATGATATAGAGTACAGTATATACGCATGCATATGAGATGAATAATGTAGGGTATGTAACATTATATAAGGTAGCATTGTTTAAAGTGGCTAGTGATATATTTTACATCATTTCCCATCAATTCCCATTATTAAAGTGGCTGGAGTTGAGTCAGTGTCAGTGTCAGTGTGTTGGCAGCAGCCAACAGTCTGATGGCCTTGAGATAGAAGCTGTTTTTCAGTCTCTCGGTCCCAGCTTTGATGCACCTGTACTGACCTCGCCTTCTGGATGATAGCGGGGTGAACAAGCAGTGGCTCGGGTGGTTGATGTCCTTGATGATCTTTATGTCCTTCCTGTGACTTCGGGTGGTGTAGGTGTCCTGGAGGGCAGGTAGTTTGCCCCCGGTGATGCGTTGTGCAGACCTCACTACCCTCTGGAGAGCCTTACGGTTGTGGGCGGAGCCGTTGCCGTACCAGGCGGTGATACAGCCCGCCAGGATGCTCTCGATTGTGCATCTGTAGAAGTTTGTGAGTGCTTTTGGTGACAAGCCGAATTTCTTCAGCCTCCTGAGGTTGAGGAGAGGAGAGGAGCTGCTGCGCCTTCTTCACGATGCAGTCAATGTGAGTGGACCAATTCAGTTTGTCTGTGATGTTTATGCCGAGGAACTTACAACTTGCTACCCTCTCCACTACTGTTCCATCGATGTGGATAGGGGGGTGTTCCCTCTGCTGTTTCCTGAAGTCCACAATCATCTCCTGACACCACACTCCGAGGGCCCTCACCTCCTCCCTGTAGGCCGTCTCGTCGTTGTTGGTAATCAAGCCTACCACTGTTGTGTCGTCCGCAAACTTGATGATTGAGTTGGGTGCGTGCATGGGTGAACAGGGAGTACAGGAGAGGGCTCAGAACGCACCCTTGTGGAGCCCCAGTGTTGAGGATCAGCGGGGTGGAGATGTTGTTGCCTACCCTCACCACCTGGGGGCGGCCTGTCAGGAAGTCCAGTACCCAGTTGCACAGGGCGGGGTCGAGACCCAGGGTCTCGAGCTTGATGACGAGCTTGGAGGGTACTATGGTGTTGAATGCCGAGCTGTAGTCGATGAACAGCATTCTCACATAGGTATTCCTCTTGTCCAGATGGGTTAGGGCAGTGTGCAGTGTGGTTGAGATTGCATCTTCTGTGGACCTATTTGGTCGGTATGCAAATTGGAGTGGGTCTAGGGTGTCAGGTAGGGTGGAGGTGATATGGTCCTTGACTAGTCTCTCAAAGCACTTCATGATGACGGAAGTGAGTGCTACGGGGCGGTAGTCGTTTAGCTCAGTTACCTTAGCTTTCTTGGGAACAGGAACAATGGTGGCCCTCTTGAAGCATGTGGGAACAGCTGACTGGTGTAGAGATTGATTGAATATGTCCGTAAACACACTGGCCAGCTGGTCTGCGCATGCTCTGAGGGCGCGGCTGGGGATGCCGTCTGGGCCTGCAGCCTGCAGCCTTAAATGTCTTACTCACCTTGGCTGCAGTGAAGGAGAGTCCGCATGTTTCCGTTGCAGGCCTTGTCAGTGGCACTGTATTGTCCTCAAAGCGGGCAAAAAAGTTATTTAGTCTGCCTGGGAGCAAGACATCCTGGTCCGTGACTGGGCTGGTTTTCTTCTTGTAGTCCGTTATTGACTGTAGACCCTGCCACATGCCTCTTGTGTCTGAGCCGTTGAATTGAGATTCTACTTTGTCTCTGTACTGACGCTTAGCTTGTTTGATAGCCTTGCGGAGGGAATAGCTGCACTGTTTGTATTCGGTCATGTTACCAGTCACTTTGCCCTGATTAAAAGCAGTGGTTCGCGCTTTCAGTTTCACGCGAATGCTGCCATCAATCCACGGTTTTTGGTTCGGGAATGTTTTAATCGTTGCTATGGGAACGATATCTTCAATGCATGTTCTAATGAACTCGCACACCGAATCAGCATATTCGTCAATGTTGTTATCTGACTCAATACGAAACATATCCCAGTCCACGTGATGGAAGCAGTCTTGGAGTGTGGAGTCAGCTTGGTCGGACCAGCGTTGGACAGACCTCAGCGTGGGAGCTTCTTTTTTTAGTTTCTGTCTGTAGGCAGGGATCAACAAAATGTAGTCGTGGTCAGCTTTTCCGAAAGGAGGGCCTTATATGCGTCGTGGAAGTTAGAGTAACAATGATCCAAGGTTTTTCCACCCCTGGTTGCGCAATCGATATGCTGATAAAATTTAGGGAGTCTTGTTTTCAGATTAGCCTTGTTAAAATCCCCAGCTACAGTGAATGCAGCCTCCGTATAAATGGATTCCAGTTTGCAAAGAGTCAAATAAAGTTAGTTCAGAGCCATCGATGTGTCTGCTTGGGGGGGGGGATATATACGGCTGTGATTATAATCGAAGAGAATTCTCTTGGTAGATAATGTGGTCAACATTTGATTGTGAGGAATTCTAAATCAGGTGAACAGAAGGATTTGAGTTCCTGTATGTTTCTTTCATCACACCATGTCTCGTTAGCCATAAGGCATACGCCCCCGCCCCTCTTCTTACCAGAAAGATGTTTGTTTCTGTTGGCGGGATGCGTGGAGAAACCCGCTGGCTGCACCGCCTCCGATAGCGTCTCTCCATTGAGCTTTTTTTTCCGTGAAGCAAAGAACGTTACAGTCTCTGATGTCCCTCTGGAATGCTACCCTTGCTCGAATTTCATCAACCTTGTTGTCAAGAGACTGGACATTGGCGAGAAGAATGCTAGGGAGTGGTGCACGATGTGCCTGTCTCCGGAGTCTGACCAGAAGAAGAAGAAGCCTCGTTTCCCTCTTTTTCGGATTCGTTTTTTTGGGTCGCCGGCTGGGATCCATTCCGTTGTCCTGGGTGAAAGGCAGAACAAAGGATCCGCGTCGCGAAAATTATATTCTTGTTCGTACTGATAGTGAGTTGACGCTGATCTTATATCTTATATCTTCTGGCTCCTTCCCAGAAACACTATCAACACATCGTCCATGTGTATGTTATGCATGGTAGCATCGCAATTTTGTTACTCATAAACCTGTGAGTGTGAACCAATGTGTTACTGATAGTACTGTGATGTTACTGGTAACTCAAGTCAGGTTGACTTGGAGGCAGAACTCAGTGATTTCCGCTAGATATTCATAATTGGCTCTATCGTTAAAAATGTTGGTCTTAAAATAAGTTTAGGGTTAGGCATTAGGGTTAGCAGTGTGGTTACGGTTGGGTTAAAAAAAGAAGAAGATTGTTTTACTTTGTGGCTGTGCCAGCGAGTGAACACTCTGCAGAGCTACCTTCAGGCTAACTGAAGTAGCTAGAGACACTCTGAAGAGCTGCCTCCAGGCCTGCTAACTGAAGTAGCTAGAGACACTCTGCAGAGCTGCCTTCAGGCTAACTGAAGTAGCTAGAGACACTCTGCAGAGCTGCCTTCAGGCTAACTGAAGTAGCTAGAGACACTCTGCAGAGCTGCCTTCAGGCTAACTGAAGTAGCTAGAGACACTCTGCAGAGCTGCCTTCAGGCCTGCTAACTGAAGTAGCTAGAGACACTCTGCAGAGCTGCCTTCAGGCTAACTGAAGTAGCTAGAGACACTCTGCAGAGCTGCCTTCAGGCCTGCTAACTGAAGTAGCTAGAGACACTCTGCAGAGCTGCCTTCAGGCTAACTGAAGTAGCTAGAGACACTCTGCAGAGCTGCCTTCAGGCTAACTGAAGTAGCTAGAGACACTCTGCAGAGATGCCTTCAGGCTACCTGAAGTAGCTAGAGACACTCTGCAGAGCTGCCTTCAGGCCTGCTAACTGAAGTAGCTAGAGACACTCTGCAGAGCTGCCTTCAGGCTAACTGAAGTAGCTAGAGACACTCTGCAGAGCTGCCTTCAGGCTACCTGAAGTAGCTAGAGACACTCTGCAGAGCTGCCTTCAGGCCTGCTAACTGAAGTAGCTAGAGACACTCTGCAGAGATGCCTTCAGGCTAACTGAAGTAGCTAGAGACACTCTGCAGAGCTGCCTTCAGGCCTGCAAACTGAAGTAGCTACAGACACTCTGCAGAGCTGCCTTCAGGCTAACTGAAGTAGCTAGAGACACTCTACAGAGATGCCTTCAGGCTACCTGAAGTAGCTAGAGACACTCTGCAGAGCTGCCTTCAGGCCTGCTAACTGAAGTAGCTAGAGACACTCTGCAGAGCTGCCTTCAGGCTAACTGAAGTAGCTAGAGACACTCTGCAGAGCTGCCTTCAGGCTACCTGAAGTAGCTAGAGACACTCTGCAGAACTGCCTTCAGGCCTGCTAACTGAAGTAGCTAGAGACACTCTGCGGAGCTGCCTTCAGGCCTGCTAACTGAAGTAGCTAGAGACACTCTGCAGAGATGCCTTCAGGCTAACTGAAGTAGCTAGAGACACTCTGCAGAGCTGCCTTCAGGCCTGCTAACTGAAGTAGCTAGAGACACTCTGCGGAGCTGCCTTCAGGCCTGCTAACTGAAGTAGCTAGAGACACTCTGCAGAGATGCCTTCAGGCTACCTGAAGTAGCTAGAGACACTCTGCAGAGCTGCCTTCAGGCTAACTGAAGTAGCTAGAGACACTCTGCAGAGCTGCCTTCAGGCCTGCTAACTGAAGTAGCTAGAGACACTCTGCAGAGCTGCCTTCAGGCTAACTGAAGTAGCTAGAGACACTCTGCAGAGCTGCCTTCAGGCCTGCTAACTGAAGTAGCTAGAGACACTCTGCAGAGCTGCCTTCAGGCTAACTGAAGTAGCTAGAGACACTCTGCAGAGCTGCCTTCAGGCTAACTGAAGTAGCTAGAGACACTCTGCAGAGCTGCCTTCAGGCCTGCTAACTGAAGTAGCTAGAGACACTCTGCAGAGCTGCCTTCAGGCTAACTGAAGTAGCTAGAGACACTCTGCAGAGCTGCCTTCAGGCTAACTGAAGTAGCTACAGACACTCTGCAGAGCTGCCTTCAGGCTAACTGAAGTAGCTAGAGACACTCTGCAGAGCTGCCTTCAGGCTAACTGAAGTAGCTAGAGACACTCTGCAGAGCTGCCTTCAGGCCTGCTAACTGAAGTAGCTAGCCAGAAGTTTCTTTCTCTGACTGTTCATGAGGAAACCAGGCAGTATAAATACCTTAGTCCTTTGATACCTGCTACTGTAGAGAACCATGCTGGTGATACCTGCTACTGTAGAGAACCATGCTAGTGATACCTGCTACTGTAGAGAACCATGCTAGTGATACCTGCTACTGTAGAGAACCATGCTAGTGATACCTGCTACTGCAGAGAACCATGCTAGTGATACCTGCTACTGTAGAGAACCATGCTGGTGATACCTGCTACTGTAGAGAACCATGCTGGTGATACCTGCTACTGTAGAGAACCCTGCTGGTGATACCTGCTACTGTAGAGAACCATGCTGGTGATACCTGCTACTGTAGAGAACCATGCTGGTGATACCTGCTACTGTAGAGAACCATGCTGGTGATACCTGCTACTGTAGAGAACCATGCTGGTGATACCTGCTACTGCAGAGAACCATGCTAGTGATACCTGCTACTGTAGAGAACAATGCTGGTGATACCTGCTACTGTAGAGAACCATGCTGGTGATACCTGCTACTGCAGTACCAGGTATCACCAGCAGGGTTGCTGGTAGCAGGTATCACCAGCATGGTTCCTACAGTAGCAGGTATCACCAGCATGGTTCTCTACAGTAGCAGGTATCACCAGCATGGTTCTAGTGATCACAGCATGGTTCTCTACAGTAGAGTAACCATGGCTACAGTGTATCACCAGCATGGTTCTATACTGCAGGAACCACCAGCATGGTTCTCTACAGTAACATACTGTTATATTGACTAACATACTGTTATATTGACTAACATATTAACTAACATACTGTTATATTGACTAACATACTGTTATATTGACTAACATACTGTTATTTTAACAGTATTGCTCTTTTCATGTAGTAAATAGTCCAGCTATCAAAATGACATTGGCAGGTAAGTGTGAAAGGACTAAACCAGATCTAGTTTCTGCAGGATAGTCTTTCTCCGACAATACTCCAAATGAGGATCCTGAACATGTATGATGTCATGAAGGAACATTAATGTAATGGTACTCTATGACTAGACATGCTACAGTAGTGGGATCTTCGTTTGATCACCCTGTTGAGGAGAACTATTGTATTTAGTGTATTATATTTAAGGAAAAATGTATCAACAAAAATGTCCATTCATGATAATCCATATATCTATTCATCTGGCTCAAATGTATATCCTACTAGGTCCGGAATTGCAATCCTATTTCCTATATAATGCACTACTTTTGGCCAGACGGGTGGTGTAGGTGTCCTGGAGGGCAGGTAGTTTGCCCCCTGATTTGATTTTGATTTGATGATTTGACCCATAAGGCTTGGTGAAAAGTCATGCTTATGGGCCCAGGTGAAAAGAAAGCACTATATAGAGAATAGACTATATAGAGAATAGGGATCCATCTGGGACACTATATAGAGAATAGGGTTCCATCTGGGACACTATAATAGAGAATAGGGATCCATCTGGGACACTATATAGAGAATAATCCTGTACCTCTAACTCCAAAAGTTCTGGGACACTGTATAGTCCATGGAGAACAAGAGCACCTCCTCCCAGCTGCCCACTGCACTGAGGCTAGGTAACACGGTCACCACCGATAAATCCATGATAATAGAAAACTTCAACAAGCATTTCTGCGGCTGGCCATGCCTTCCTCTTGGCTACTCCAACCTCAGCCGACAGATGGCAACACCCCCTGTAGCACGCGCTCCAGCAGGTGTATCTCACTGATCATCCCTAAAGCCAAAACCTCATTTGGCCGCCTTTCCTTCCAGTTCTCTGCTGCCTGTGACTGGAACGAATTGCAAAAATCGCTGAAGTTGGAGACTTTTATCTCCCTCACCAACTTCAAACATCTGCTATCTGGTGATCGCTGCAGCTGTACATAGTCCATCGGTAAATAGCCCACCCAATTTTCCTACCTCATCCCCATACTGTTTTTATTTATTTACGTTTCTGCTCTGTTGTACCAATATCTCTACCTGATGACCATCTGATCATTTATCACTCCAGTGTTAATCTGCTAAATTGTAATTATTCGCCTACCTCCTCATGCCTATAGACTCTTTTTTTTCCCTTTTTTTCTACTGTGTTATTGACTCCATGTGTAACTCTGTGTTGTCTGTTCACACTGCTTTGCTTTATCTTGGCCAGGTCGCAGTTGTAAATGAGAACTTGTTCTCAACTAGCCTACCTGGTTAAATAAAGGTGAAATAAAATAAAAAAAATAACATTTTTTTTTTTTTTTAGGGGTGTCAGGGTAACCTCGTGGTTAGAGTGTTGGACTAGTAACCGAAAGGTTGCAAGTTCAAATCCCCGAGCTGACAAGGTACAAATCTGTGGTTCTGCCCCTGAACAGGCAGTTAACCCACTGTTCCTAGGCCGTCATTGGAAATAATCTGAGACACTATAAAGAGAATAGGGTTCCCTTTGGAAAACAAACCTCAATTATTTTTTAAAGCATCTCATAGGATCGTTAGCATTTAGTATTTATTCATGGTGTGGTCCATGAATATAACATCCCATTTCCCGATGACACTCACATAGGAAACCATATTTCTGGTGCATGACTCCTTTGCCCTTGGTGAAAAAGATTTGATGCATCACTCTGCGTTGAGATACCTAATTAGTTATCCCTGGTGCACGGTGAATTACAATCTCACACTTCAAATTGCAAATAAATCCCAAAACACAGCTCCCATAGGGATCTACAGTATAGTGGTGCTCCCATAGTGCTCTACAGTATAGTGGTGCTCCCATAGGGATCTACAGTATAGTGGTGCTCCCATATTGCTCGACAGTATAGTGGTGCTCCCATAGGGATCTACAGTATAGTGGTGCTCCCATATTGCTCTACAGTATAGTGGTGTAGTGGTGTAGTGGTGCTCCCATAGTGGTCTACAGTATAGTGGTGCTCCCATAGTGATCTACAGTATAGTGGTGCTCCCATAGTGGTCTATAGTATAGTGGTGCTCCCATAGTGCTCTACAGTATAGTGGTGATCCCATAGTGATCTACAGTATAGTGGTGATCCCATAGTGCCCTACAGTATAGTGGTGCCCCCATAGTGATCTACAGTATAGTGGTGCTCCCATAGAACTCTACGGTATAGTGGTGTAGTGGTGCTCACATAGTGATCTACAGTATAGTGGTGCTTTCATAGTGGTCTATAGTATAGTGGTGCTCCCATATTGCTCTACAGTATAGTGGTGCTCCCATAGGGATCTACAGTATAGTGGTGCTCCCATAGAGCTCTACGGTATAGTGGTGTAGTGGTGTAGTGGTGCTCCCATAGTGGTCTACAGTATAGTGGTGCCCCATAGTGATCTACAGTATAGTGGTGCTCCCATAGAACTCTACGGTATAGTGGTGTAGTGGTGCTCACATAGTGATCTACAGTATAGTGGTGCTCCCATAGGGATCTACAGTATAGTGGTGCTCCCATATTGCTCGACAGTATAGTGGTGCTCCCATAGGGATCTACAGTATAGTGGTGCTCCCATATTGCTCTACAGTATAGTGGTGCTCCCATAGGGATCTACAGTATAGTGGTGCTCCCATAGTGGTCTACAGTATAGTGACGTAGTGGTGCTCCCATAGTGGTCTATAGTATAGTGGTGATCCCATAGTGGTCTACAGTATAGTGGTGATCCCATAGTGGTCTACAGTATAGTGGTGCTCCCATAGTGATCTACAGTATAGTGGTGCTCCCATTGTGATCTATAGTATAGTGGTGCTCCCATAGTGCTCTACAGTATAGTGTTGCTCCCATAGTGCTCTACAGTATAGTGGTGCTCCCATCGTGCTCTACAGTATAGTGGAGCTCCCATTGTGATCTATAGTATAGTGGTGTAGTGGTGCTCCCATAGTGCTCTACAGTATAGTGTTGCTCCCATAGTGCTCTACAGTATAGTGGTTCTCGCATAGTTGTCTACAGTATAGTGGTGCTCCCATAGAGCTCTACGGTATAGTGGTGTAGTGGTGCTCCCATAGTGGTCTACAGTATAGCGATGCTCCCATAGTGCTCTACAGTATAGTGGTTCTCCCATAGTTGTCTACAGTATAGTGGTGCTCCCATAGTGCTCTACAGTATAGCGGTTCTCCCATAGTGGTCTACAGTATAGTGATGCTCCCATAGTGTTCTACAGTATAGTGGTGCTCCCATAGAGCTCTACGGCATAGTGGTGTAGTGGTGTAGTGGTGCTCCCATAGTGGTCTACAGTATAGTGGTGCTCCCATAGTGATCTACAGTATAGTGGTGCTCCCATAGTGGTCTATAGTATAGTGGTGCTCCCATAGTGCTCTACAGTATAGTGGTGATCCCATAGTGATCTACAGTATAGTGGTGATCCCATAGTGCCCTACAGTATAGTGGTGCCCCCATAGTGATCTACAGTATAGTGGTGCTCCCATAGAACTCTACGGTATAGTGGTGTAGTGGTGCTCACATAGTGATCTACAGTATAGTGGTGCTTTCATAGTGGTCTACAGTATAGTGGTGCTCCCATAGAGCCCGGTATAGTGGTGTAGTGGTGTAGTGGTGCTCCCATAGTGGTCTACAGTATAGTGGTGCCCCCATAGTGATCTACAGTATAGTGGTGCTCCCATAGAACTCTACGGTATAGTGGTGTAGTGGTGCTCACATAGTGATCTACAGTATAGTGGTGCTTTCATAGTGGTCTATAGTATAGTGGTGCTCCCATAGTGATCTACAGTGTAGAGGTGCTCCCATAGTGATCTACAGTAAAGTGGTGCTCCCATAGTGATCTACAGTGTAGAGGTGCTCCCATAGTGATCTACAGTAAAGTGGTGCTCCCATAGTGATCTACAGTGTAGAGGTGCTCCCATAGTGATCTACAGTAAAGTGGTGCTCCCATAGTGATCTACAGTGTAGAGGTGCTCCCATAGTGATCTACGGTGTAGTGGTGCTCCCATAGTGATCTACGGTGTAGTGGTGCTCCCATAGTGATCTACGGTGTAGTGGTGCTCCCATAGTGATCTACAGTATAGTGGTGCTCCCATAGTGATCTACGGTGTAGTGGTGCTCCCATAGTGATCTACGGTGTAGTGGTGCTCCCATAGTGATCTACAGTATAGTGGTGCTCCCATAGTGATCTACGGTGTAGTGGTGCTCCCATAGTGATCTACGGTGTAGTGGTGCTCCCATAGTGATCTACAGTATAGTGGTGCTCCCATAGTGATCTACAGTATAGTGGTGCTCCCATAGTGATCTACAGTATAGTGGTGCTCCCATAGTGCTCTACAGTATAGTGGTGCTCCCATAGTGATCTACAGTATAGTGGTGCTCCCATAGTGATCTACAGTATAGTGGTGATCCCATAGTGCCCTACAGTATAGTGGTTCTCCCATAGTTGTTTACAGTATAGTGGTGCTCCCATAGAACTCTACGGTATAGTGGTGTAGTGGTGCTCACATAGTGATCTACAGTATAGTGGTGCTTTCATAGTGGTCTACAGTATAGTGGTGCTCCCATAGTGATCTACAGTGTAGAGGTGCTCCCATAGTGATCTACAGTAAAGTGGTGCTCCCATAGTGATCTACAGTGTAGTGGTGCTCCCATAGTGATCTACGGTGTAGTGGTGCTCCCATAGTGATCTACAGTGTAGTGGTGTTCCCATAGTGATCTACAGTATAGTGGTGATCCCATAGTCCCTACAGTAAAGTGGTGCTCCCATAGTGATCTACAGTATAGTGGTGCTCCCATAGTGATCTACAGTGTAGTGGTGCTCCCATAGTGATCTACAGTAAAGTGGTGCTCCCATAGTGATCTACAGTGTAGAGGTGCTCCCATAGTGATCTACAGTAAAGTGGTGCTCCCATAGTGATCTACAGTAAAGAGGTGCTCCCATAGTGATCTACGGTGTAGTGGTGTTCCCATAGTGATCTACGGTGTAGTGGTGCTCCCATAGTCATCAACAGTGTAGTGGTGCTCCCATGGTGATCTACAGTAAGTGGTGCTCCCATAGTGATCTACAGTATAGTGGTGCTCCCATAGTGATCTACAGTGTAGTGGTGCTCCCATAGTGATCTACAGTAAAGTGGTGCTCCCATAGTGATCTACGGTGTAGTGGTGCTCCCATAGTCATCCACGGTGTAGTGGTTCTCCCATAGTGATCTACAGTAAAGTGGTGCTCCCATAGTGATCTACAGTATAGTGGTGCTCCCATAGTGATCTACAGTGTAGTGGTGCTCCCATAGTGATCTACAGTATAGTGGTGATCCCATAGTGATCTACAGTGTAGTGGTGCTCCCATAGTGATCTACAGTAAAGTGGTGCTCCCATAGTGATCTACGGTGTAGTGGTGCTCCCATAGTGATCTACGGTGTAGTGGTGCTCCCATAGTGATCTACAGTATAGTGGTGCTCCCATAGTGATCTACAGTGTAGTGGTGCTCCCATAGTGATCTACAGTAAAGTGGTGCTCCCATAGTGATCTACGGTGTAGTGGTGCTCCCATTGTGATCTACAGTAAAGTGGTGCTCCCATAGTCATCCACGGTGTAGTGGTGCTCCCATAGTCATCCACGGTGTAGTGGTGCTCCCATAGTGATCTACAGTATAGTGGTGCTCCCATAGTGATCTACAGTATAGTGGTGCTCCCATAGTGATCTACGGTGTAGTGGTGCTCCCATAGTCATCCACGGTGTAGTGGTGCTGACAGAGAGACAGACAGACAGAGAGAGAGAGAGACAGACAGACACCTGGCTGTATAGTAGTTTAAAATAAACAAGCTGTGCTGGTTCTGTCAGCTGCGATCAACAAAGGCACCAGGAATGGATAGCTCAGATCAAAAATCAATGGAGAGAAATACTCAGCAAAAAGAAATTAACTGTACTAGACACTCAGTGGGGGCTTCTGGAAAGTTGGTAAACCAGCAGAACACGTTGTACAGAATGGCAGAGAGAGATAGAGGAGACAGGTCAGCATTCTATAGGATCCTAGGATACTTACTATTCTACAGGATCCTACTGCTTCCATTACTTACATGTTGCGTTGACATCGTAGGAACATTGGGTTTTATGGCCCAACGGTTCAGTTTTAAACGTGTAACCACATAAGATGTTACCACATACAGTATGGGTCCTATTTCTGTGGGACTATAAGAAAAATATGTTTATTATCAACATATCTACTACATGTTCTGTTCTGACTCAACGTGGCAGACAATGTTGGATTCACTGATCAAAAGCTTTCAGAAGGGAAAAACTGTAAAACGTCTTTGTTTCATATGGAATTTCCTGACTTGGCATCAGATAGTACTGTGGAGGTTTAATCCTTTGCTCTTTCCCTCTCTTTTCCTCTCTCGTCCCTCTCTCTCTCTCCCTTTCTGTCTTGCTCTCTCCGTGGCTCCTCAGCTCCCACTGTAATTACCCACAGTACGAGAACAGATCAGAGAGGACAGAATGTATGAGCGTTGGAAAAAGCCTAAAGCACCATTTCAAAGGAATCTAATGCATGTCTGGAAGTAGTGATGGAATTAGTTGGATCCCAGACACATTTAGGGGTAATTTATACCCTGAATTGGTGTTTGTTTTCTCAATGCTCCCCTGTGGAAACTAAAGGGAAACCCCCAACCAATGGGGTAAAACTAGTTCATTTGATAGTAACATACACTACATGACCAACAGTATGTGGATACCTGCTCACTGTACATCTCATTCCAAAATCATGGGCATTAATATGGAGTTGGTCCCCCACTTTGCTGCTATAACAGCCTCCACTCTTCTGGGAAGGCATTGCACTAGATGTTGGAACATTGCTGCTGTAACAGCCTCCACTCTTCTGGCAAGACTTTCCACTAAATGTTGGAACATTGCTGCTATAACAGCCTCCACTCTTCTGGGAAGGCTTTTCACTAAATGTTGGAACATTGCTGCTGTAACAGCCTCCACTCTTCTGGCAAGACTTTCCACTAGATGTTGGAACATTGCTGCTATAACAGCCTCCACTCTTCTGGGAAAAATTTCCACTAGATGTTGGAACATTGCTGCTGTAACAGCCTCCACTCTTCTGGCAAGACTTTCCACTAAATGTTGGAACATTCCTGCTATAACAACCTCCACTCTTCTGTGAAGAATTTCCACTAGATGTTGGAACATTGCTGAGGGCCTTGCTTTCATTCAGCCACGAGAGAATTTGTGAGGTCAGGCACTCGATTAGGCCTGTCTCGCAGTTGGCGTTCCAATTCAGGTCAGGGCTCTGGGCAGGCCAGTCAAGTTCTTCCACACTGATCTCAACAAACCATTTCTGTATGGATCTCGCTTTGTGCACGGAGGCATTGTCATGCCCCCAAACTGTTGTCACAAAGTTGGAAGCACAGAATAGTCTAGAATGTCATTGTATGCTGTAGTGTTAAAATTGAATTTCACTGGAACTAAGGGGTCTAGCCCAAACCATGAAAAACAGTCCCAGATCATTATTCCTCATCCACCAAACTTTACAGTTGGCACTATGCATTGGGGCTGGTAGCATTCTCCTGGCATCCGCCAAACCCAGATTTGTCTGTTGGACTGCCAGATGGTGAAGCGTGATTCATCACTCCAGAGAACGCGTTTCCACTTCTCCAGAGTCCTATGGCCGTGAGCTTTACACCACTCTAGCCAACGCTTGTCATTTCACGTGGTGATCTTAGGCTTGTGTGCGATCTGTTCGGCCATGGAAACCATTTCATGAAGCTCCTGACGAACAGTTCTTGTGCTGATGTTGCTTCCAGAGGCAGTTTGGAACTCGGTAGTGAGTGTTACAACTGAGGACAGAGGAGTTTTATGCACTACACTCTTCAGCACTTGCCGGTCCCGTTCTGTGAGCTTGTGGGGCTTCAGAGGCTGAGCTGTTGTTGCTCATAGATGTTTCCACTTCACAATCATTTGTTTAACACTTCTTTTTATAGTTTTGATGTACAATGTACAATGTAGAAAATAGTACCAAAAAAAAAACACAAAAAAACAGGAATGACTAGCTTTGTCCAAACTTTTGGCTGGTACTGTAAATTGAGAAGATTTGCCTGAGAAGATGTTAATATGTTGTGTTTTGGGGATTAAACAAATGTAATCATTATATTTCAAAGCACACTTCATATTTCGGTTCAACGGTTGTGTATTGAAAGATGTCTACAACGATGTGCACAATGAAAGACTGAATATATGACTGCAGACACAGGAGGCAGATGGTCGGACTCTTACCTTGTTTGTTAATCCAAAAGGGATAGGCAAGAGAAGAAGGTCGTAGACGGGCAAAAAGGTCACAGCGATCTGGAATATGACGTGTTAATATGTACAGAAGGACAGAGAGTTTCAGAGATGTAGCGTGGGCAGAGTCCTACATGTGTACTGCTACAGCAACCTCAGTTTATAGACAAGGACACAGAGGCAGTCCCAAATGTCACCGTTTATCCCTGGGCTCTGGCCATCAGTAGTGCAATAAGTACGGAATAGGATGCTATTTGCGATTGCAGACAGAGCTTCTCTGCCCTGCACAGTGTGCACTTTCCTTGTCCTTTCGGTGTGCCAAAACGGAATGACGAATATGCAATTCCTTCTAATATTATTGTTGCATTTGCAAAAGGTTGAAGTGAAACTCATTTGGTGCGAGCGAAATTCCCCACAGTGCACTAAGGATCAGGGAAAAGTCCTGGTTTAGTAGGACGTCAGCTCTGCTCTGAATCGAGGGGCGTGCGAGGAGGGGAATAGGGGTGTTATTTCATATGATATATAGATAGTTCTATCAGTAATGATATGCCAGTGAATAAATGGTCTCAAGGACAACCAGCTTCTGTCAATATAATCTCCCAGTGAAGGTGTTCATTAATCTTACCAAACTATGTGGCTAATCATGTCCATCTACTTGAGCCCCCGTGAACGTCTCACCTGCTTAAGTTATCCTAATTAATGTTTCACACTGAAATCCACAGCCAGCCAGCAGGCAGCTAGGCAGTTAGACAGGCAGGTAGTCAGGCAGGTAGACAGGCAGTTAGACATGCAGTTAGTCAGGCAGTTAGTCAGGCAGGTAGTCAGGCAGGTAGTCAGGCAGGTAGTCAGGCAGTGAGACAGGCAGTTAGACATGCAGTTAGTCAGGCAGTTAGTCAGGCAGGTAGTCAGGCAGGTAGTCAGGCAGGTAGTCAGGCAGGTAGACAGGCAGTTAGACAGGCAGTTAGTCAGGCAGTTAGTCAGGCAGTTAGTCAGGCAGGTAGTCAGGCAGGTAGTCAGGCAGTGAGACAGGCAGTTAGACATGCAGTTAGTCAGGCAGTTAGTCAGGCAGGTAGTCAGGCAGGTAGTCAGGCAGTTAGGCAGTGAGACAGGCAGTTAGACAGGCAGCTAGGCAGTTAGACAGGCAGGTAGTCAGGCAGTTAGACAGGCAGGTTAGCAGGCAGTTAGACAGGCAGGTAGTCAGGCAGTTAGACAGGCAGGTAGTCAGGCAGTTAGACAGGCAGGTAGTCAGGCAGTTAGACAGGCAGGTAGTCAGGCAGTTAGACAGGCAGGTAGTCAGGCAGTTAGACAGGCAGGTAGACAGGCAGGTAGACAGGCAGGTAGACAGGCAGTTAGACAGGCAGGTAGACAGGCAGTTAGACAGGCAGGTAGACAGGCAGGTAGTCAGGCAGGTAGACAGGCAGTTAGACAGGCAGGTAGACAGGCAGTTAGACAACCATTTACACTAGAGGCTATTTCAGACCCTGTTGTAGCTGTAGCTTCCTATTTCAGACCCTGTTGTAGCTGTATCTTCCTGTCAGACCCTGTTGTAGCTGTAGCTTCCTGTCAGACCCTGTTGTAGCTGTATCTTCCTATTTCAGACCCTGTTGTAGCTGTATCTTCCTATTTCAGACCCTGTTGTAGCTGTATCTTCCTTTCAGACCCTGTTGTAGCTGTAGCTTCCTATTTCAGACCCTGTTGTAGCTGTATCTTCCTATTTCAGACCCTGTTGTAGCTGTATCTTCCTATTTCAGACCCTGTTGTAGCTGTATCTTCCTATTTCAGATTCTGTTGTAGCTGTAGCTTCCTGTGTCAGACCCTGTTGTAGCTGTAGCTTCCTATTTCAGACCCTGTTGTAGCTGTATCTTCCTATGTCAGACCCTGTTGTAGCTGTAGCTTTCTGTGTCAGACCCTGTTGTAGCTGTAGCTTCCTGTGTCAGACCCTGTTGTAGCTGTAGCTTCCTATGTCAGACCCTGTTGTAGCTGTATCTTCCTATGTCAGACCCTGTTGTAGCTGTAGCTTCCTATTTCAGACCCTGTTGTAGCTGTATCTTCCTATGTCAGACCCTGTTGTAGCTGTAGCTTCCTATTTCAGACCCTGTTGTAGCTGTATCTTCCTATTTCAGATTCTGTTGTAGCTGTATCTTCCTATGTCAGACCCTGTTGTAGCTGTAGCTTCCTATGTCAGACCCTGTTGTAGCTGTAGCTTCCTGTCAGACCCTGTTGTAGCTGTATCTTCCTATGTCAGACCCTGTTGTAGCTGTAGCTTCCTATTTCAGACCCTGTTGTAGCTGTAGCTTCCTGTCAGACCCTGTTGTAGCTGTATCATCCTAATTCAGACCCTGTTGTAGCTGTAGCTTCCTGTCAGACCCTGTTGTAGCTGTATCTTCCCATTTCAGACCCTGTTGTAGCTGTATCTTCCTATTTCAGACCCTGTTGTAGCTGTATCTTCCTATTTCAGATCCTGTTGTAGCTGTAGCTTCCTATGTCAGATCCTGTTGTAGCTGTAGCTTCCTATGTCAGACCCTGTTGTAGCTGTAGCTTCCTATGTCAGACCCTGTTGTAGCTGTAGCTTCCTGTCAGACCCTGTTGTAGCTGTAGCTTCCTGTCAGACCCTGTTGTAGCTATAGCTTCCTATGTCAGACCCTGTTGTAGCTGTAGCTTCCTATGTCAGACCCTGTTGTAGCTGTAGCTTCCTATGTCAGACCCTGTTGTAGCTGTAGCTTCCTATGTCAGACCCTGTTGTAGCTGTAGCTTCCTGTCAGACCTTGTTGTAGCTGTAGCTTCCTATGTCAGACCCTGTTGTAGCTGTAGCTTCCTGTCAGACCCTGTTGTAGCTGTATCTTCCCATTTCAGACCCTGTTGTAGCGGTATCTTCCTATTTCAGACCCTGTTGTAGCTGTATCTTCCTATTTCAGATCCTGTTGTAGCTGTAGCTTCCTATGTCAGACCCTGTTGTAGCTGTAGCTTCCTATGTCAGACCCTGTTGTAGCTGTAGCTTCCTGTCAGACCCTGTTGTAGCTGTATCTTCCCATGTCAGACCCTGTTGTAGCTGTATCTTCCTATTTCAGACCCTGTTGTAGCTGTATCTTCCTATTTCAGACCCTGTTGTAGCTGTAGCTTCCTATGTCAGACCCTGTTGTAGCTGTAGCTTCCTATGTCAGACCCTGTTGTAGCTGTAGCTTCCTGTCAGACCCTGTTGTAGCTGTAGCTTCCTATGTCAGACCCTGTTGTAGCTGTAGCTTCCTGTCAGACCCTGTTGTAGCTGTATCTTCCCATTTCAGACCCTGTTGTAGCTGTATCTTCCTATTTCAGACCCTGTTGTAGCTGTATCTTCCTATTTCAGATCCTGTTGTAGCTGTAGCTTCCTATGTCAGATCCTGTTGTAGCTGTAGCTTCCTATGTCAGACCCTGTTGTAGCTGTAGCTTCCTATGTCAGACCCTGTTGTAGCTGTAGCTTCCTGTCAGACCCTGTTGTAGCTGTAGCTTCCTATGTCAGACCCTGTTGTAGCTGTAGCTTCCTGTCAGACCCTGTTGTAGCTGTAGCTTCCTGTTAGACCCTGTTGTAGCTATAGCTTCCTATGTCAGACCCTGTTGTAGCTGTAGCTTCCTATGTCAGACCCTGTTGTAGCTGTAGCTTCCTGTCAGACCCTGTTGTAGCTGTATCTTCCTATGTCAGACCCTGTTGTAGCTGTAGCTTCCTGTCAGACCCTGTTGTAGCTGTATCTTCCTATTTCAGATCCTGTTGTAGCTGTAGCTTCCTATGTCAGACCCTGTTGTAGCTGTATCTTCCTATGTCAGACCCTGTTGTAGCTGTAGCTTCCTGTCAGACCCTGTTGTAGCTGTAGCTTCCTATGTCAGACCCTGTTGTAGCTGTAGCTTCCTGTCAGACCCTGTTGTAGCTGTAGCTTCCTATGTCAGGCCCTGTTGTAGCTGTAGCTTCCTATGTCAGACCCTGTTGTAGCTGTATCTTCCTATGTCAGACCCTGTTGTAGCTGTAGCTTTCTGTCAGACCCTGTTGTAGCTGTATCTTCCTATGTCAGACCCTGTTGTAGCTGTAGCTTCCTGTCAGACCCTGTTGTAGCTGTATCTTCCTATTTCAGATTCTGTTGTAGCTGTATCTTCCTATGTCAGACCCTGTTGTAGCTGTATCTTCCTATGTCAGACCCTGTTGTAGCTGTAGCTTCCTGTCAGACCCTGTTGTAGCTGTATCTTCCTATTTCAGATTCTGTTGTAGCTGTAGCTTCCTGTGTCAGACCCTGTTGTAGCTGTATCTTCCTATGTCAGACCCTGTTGTAGCTGTAGCTTCCTATTTCAGACCCTGTTGTAGCTGTAGCTTCCTATGTCAGACCCTGTTGTAGCTGTATCTTCCTATGTCAGACCCTGTTGTAGCTGTATCTTCCTATGTCAGACCCTGTTGTAGCTGTATCTTCCTTTGTCAGACCCTGTTGTAGCTGTTACACCTGCATGGGTGACCAACTGATGAGGTTTCTACCCTTTTCTGTCATTGTTCAGTTATTGGAGTTAACTTGCCATTTAGTAATCTTGTTAGAATTATGCAGTGAGATCTACAGCTCTGGAAAAAAAAAATTATAGACCACTGCAAAATGATCAGTTTCTCTGGTTTTACTTTTGATAGGTATGTGTTTGGGTAAAAGTAACATTTTTGTTGAATTCTATAAACTACTGACAACATTTCTCCCAAATTCCAAATCAAAATATTGTCATTAAATGGCATTTATTTACTGAAAATGACAACGGGTCAAAATAACAAAAAATATGCAGTGATGTCAAACCTCGAATAACGAAAAGAGAACAAGTTCATATTCATTTTTAAACAACACAATTCTAATGTTTTAACTCATGAAGAGTTCAATCACAGCTATCATATGCCTTGGCATTGCCCTCCACCAGTCGTTTACATAGGGGCAGCAGGTAGCCTAGTGGTTAGAGTGTTGGACTAGTAACCGAAAGGTTGCTAGATTAAATCCCTGAGCTGACAAGGTACAACTCTGTCGTTCTGCCCCCTGAACAGGCAGTTAACCCACTGTTCCCAGGCCGTCATTGAAAATAAGAATTTGTTCTTAACTGTCTTGCCTAGTCAAACAAAAACATAAATACATTGATGTTGGGGGACTTTATGCCTCTCCTGGCACAGACATTCAAGCAGCTTGGCTTTGTTTAATGGCTTGTCACCATCCATCTTCCTCTTGATCACATTCCAGAGGTTTGCAATGGGGTTCAGGTCTGGAGAGATTGGGCTGGCCATGACAGGGTCTTGATCTGGTGGTCCTCCAGCCACACTACATTGACCTGGCTGTGTGGCATGGAGCATTGTCCCATGACAGGGTCTTGATCTGGTGGTCCTCCATCCACACCTTGACTGACCTGGCTGTGTGGCATGGAGCATTGTCCCATGACAGGGTCTTGATCTGGTGTTCCTCCATCCATACCTTGACTGACCTGGCTGTGTGGCATGGAGCATTGTCCCATGACAGGGTCTTGATCTGGTGGTCCTCCATCCACACCTTGACTGACCTGGCTGTGTGCCATGGAGCATTGTCCCATGACAGGGTCTTGATCTGGTGGTCCTCCATATCCACACCTTGACTGACCTGGCTGTGTGGCGTGGAGCATTGTCCCATGACAGGGTCTTGATCTGGTGGTCCTCCATCCACACCACATTGACCAGGCTGTGTGGCATGGAGCATTGTCCCATGACAGGGTCTTGATCTGGTGGTCCTCCATCCACACCTTGACTGACCTGGCTGTGTGCCATGGAGCATTGTCCCATGACAGGGTCTTGATCTGGTGGTCCTCCATCCACACCTTGACTGACCTGGCTGTGTGCCATGGAGCATTGACAGGGTCTTGCTGGTTCATCCAAAACCTTATCCTCAGTGTGGGGAACATTGTCAGACAGGAGTCCTCCAGGAAGGACCTGTTTTCTTCCAGAAGACAATCCTCAGAGTTGGGGCATTGATTCATGTGTCCTTCACAAAGACAAATCTGCCCGATTCCAGCCTGGCTGAAACACCCCCAGACCATTACGGATCCTTACATAAACTACAGAGTCCTCATCCGTTACATAAACTACAGAGAGTCTCGTCCGTTACATAAAATACAGAGTCCTCATCCGTTACATAAACCAGAGAGAGTCCTCATCCGTTAAATAAACTACAGAGTCCTCATCCGTTACATAAACTACAGAGTCCTCATCCATTACTTAAACTACAGAGAGTCCTCATCCGTTACATAAACTACAGAGAGTCCTCGTCCGTTACATAAACTACAGAGAGTCCTCGTCCGTTACATAAACTACATAGAGTCCTCATCCGTTACATAAACTACAGAGTCCTCATCCATTATATAAACTACAGAGAGTCCTCATCCATTATATAAACTACAGAGAGTCCTCATCCATTACATAAACTACAGAGAGTCCTCATCCGTTACATAAACTACAGAGAGTCCTCATCCATTATATAAACTACAGAGAGTCCTCATCCATTACATAAACTACAGAGAGTCCTCATCCGTTACATAAACTACAGAGAGTCCTCATCCGTTACATAAACTACAGAGAGTCCTCATCCATTACATAAACTACAGAGAGTCCTCATCCATTACATAAACTACAGAGAGTCCTCGTCCATTACATAAACTACAGAGAGTCCTCGTCCGTTACATAAACCATAGAGTCCTCATTCGTTACATAAACTACAGAGAGTCCTCATCCATTATATAAACTACAGAGAGTCTTCATCCGTTACATAAACTACAGAGAGTCCTCATCCATTATATAAACTGCAGAGAGTCCTCATCCATTATATAAACTACAGAGAGTCCTCATCCATTACATAAACCATAGAGTCCTCATCCGTTACATAAACTACAGAGAGTCCTCATCCATTATATAAACTACAGAGAGTCCTCATCCATTACATAAACTACAGAGAGTCCTCATCCATTACATAAACTACAGAGAGTCCTCATCCGTTACATAAACTACAGAGAGTCCTCGTCCGTTACATAAACTACAGAGAGTCCTCATCCATTACATAAACTACAGAGAGTCATCATCCATTATATAAACTACAGAGAGTCCTCATCCGTTACATAAAATACAGAGAGTCCTCATCTGTTACACAAACCAGAGAGTCCTCATCCGTTATATAAACTACAGAGTCCTCATCCGTTACATAAACTACAGAAAGTCCTCACCCGTTACATAAACTACAGAAAGTACTCATCCGTTACATAAACTACAGTCCTCATCCGTTACATAAACTGTAGTCACAGCCCTACTTGATGTGTTCTCTGTCACCTGGAGCTGCATGGCAAATGGTCCATGAACACAAGGACATCACAATGCCAAACAACTAGTCAGCCCTCCCCCTCTGAGGGGCCAACACGTTTCTCTCTGTAACAGTATCCAGAGGAATTTGTGATAGACAGCACCAAACATAGTCCAGTATTATTCTATGTGTATGTATGCTATCTGTGTTCACTGGTATCTAATACAGGGTCAACTCTAAATTACTCTCAGGAATTATGTCTCATTTAGGTTGGTCCCATCCCCCACACAAGCATTTAGATGCTGTGACACCCTGTGGACATTGGGCCTTGGTGGTCAGGTTGCACTGTGAAGTTGGTATTGTTTGTTGGTTTTTGGTTGAAATGTAACACCTTCATATGTTCTACACTATAATGAAATGCCTTTGTTCTCTGTCTTCTCCTGTGTCCAGTCTGAACTAATGCTGATGTTATCATAGATGTGATGTGGTCTGATATCATAGAGGTGATGTGGTCTGATATCATAGAGGTGATGTGGTCTGATATCATAGAGGTGATGTGGTCTGATATCATAGAGGTGATGTGGTCTGATGTCATAGAGGTGATGTGGTCTGATGTTATCATAGAGGTGATGTGGTCTGATGTTATCATAGAGGTGATGTGGTCTGATGTTATCATAGTGGTGATGTGGTCTGATGTTATCATAGAGGTGATGTGGTCTGATGTCATAGTGGTGATGTGGTCTGATGTTATCATAGAGGTGATGTGGTCTGATGTCATAGAGGTGATGTGGTCTGATGTTATCATAGAGGTGATGTGGTCTGATGTTATCATAGTGGTGATGTGGTCTGATGTTATCATAGAGGTGATGTGGTCTGATGTTATCATAGAGGTGATGTGGTCTGATGTTATCATAGAGGTGATGTGGTCTGATGTTATCATAGAGGTGATGTGGTCTGATGTTATCATAGTGGTGATGTGGTCTGATGTTATCATAGAGGTGATGTGGTCTGATGTCATAGAGGTGATGTGGTCTGATGTTATCATAGTGGTGATGTGGTCTGATGTCATAGAGGTGATGTGGTCTGATGTCATAGAGGTGATGTGGTCTGATGTTATCATAGAGGTGATGTGGTCTGAGAGGTGATGTGGTCTGATGTCATAGAGGTGATGTGGTCTGATGTTATCATAGAGGTGATGTGGTCTGATGTTATCATAGAGGTGATGTGGTCTGATGTAGAGGTGATGTGGTCATAGAGGTGATGTGGTCTGATGTCATATGGTGATGTGGTCTGATGTTATCATAGAGGTGATGTGGTCTGATGTCATAGAGGTGATGTGGTCTGATGTTATCATAGAGGTGATGTCTGGTCTGTGATGGTCATAGAGGTGATGTGGTCTGATGTTATCATAGAGGTGATGTGGTCTGATGTCATCATAGAGGTGATGTGGTCTGATGTCATAGAGGTGATGTGGTCTGATGTTATCATAGAGGTGATGTGGTCTGATGTTATCATAGAGGTGATGTGGTCTGATGTCATAGAGGTGATGTGGTCTGATGTTATCATAGAGGTGATGTGGTCTGATGTTATCATAGAGGTGATGTGGTCTGATGTCATAGAGGTGATGTGGTCTGATGTCATAGAGGTGATGTGGTCTGATGTTATCATAGAGGTGATGTGGTCTGATGTTATCATAGAGGTGATGTGGTCTGATGTCATAGAGGTGATGTGGTCTGATGTTATCATAGAGGTGATGTGGTCTGATGTCATAGAGGTGATGTGGTCTGATGTTATCATAGAGGTGATGTGGTCTGATGTCATAGAGGTGATGTGGTCTGATGTTATCATAGAGGTGATGTGGTCTGATGTTATCATAGAGGTGATGTGGTCTGATGTTATCATAGAGGTGATGTGGTCTGATGTTATCATAGAGGTGATGTGGTCTGATGTTATCATAGAGGTGATGTGGTCTGATGTTATCATAGAGGTGATGTGGTCTGATGTCATAGAGGTGATGTGGTCTGATGTTATCATAGAGGTGATGTGGTCTGATGTTATCATAGAGGTGATGTGGTCTGATGTCATAGAGGTGATGTGGTCTGATGTTATCATAGAGGTGATGTGGTCTGATGTTATCATAGAGGTGATGTGGTCTGATGTTATCATAGAGGTGATGTGGTCTGATGTCATAGAGGTGATGTGGTCTGATGTTATCATAGAGGTGATGTGGTCTGATGTTATCATAGAGGTGATGTGGTCTGATGTCATAGAGGTGATGTGGTCTGATGTCATAGAGGTGATGTGGTCTGATGTCATAGAGGTGATGTGGTCTGATGTCATAGAGGTGATGTGGTCTGATGTTATCAGAGGTGATGTGGTCTGATGTTATCATAGAGGTGATGTGGTCTGATGTTATCATAGAGGTGATGTGGTCTGATGTTATCATAGAGGTGATGTGGTCTGATGTCATAGAGGTGATGTGGTCTGATGTTATCATAGAGGTGATGTGGTCTGATGTCATAGAGGTGATGTGGTCTGATGTCATAGAGGTGATGTGGTCTGATGTTATCATAGAGGTGATGTGGTCTGATGTTATCATAGAGGTGATGTGGTCTGATGTTATCATAGAGGTGATGTGGTCTGATGTCATAGAGGTGATGTGGTCTGATGTTATCATAGAGGTGATGTGGTCTGATGTCATAGAGGTGATGTGGTCTGATGTCATAGAGGTGATGTGGTCTGATGTTATCATAGAGGTGATGTGGTCTGATGTTATCATAGAGGTGATGTGGTCTGATGTTATCATAGAGGTGATGTGGTCTGATGTCATAGAGGTGATGTGGTCTGATGTCATAGAGGTGATGTGGTCTGATGTTATCATAGAGGTGATGTGGTCTGATGTTAGAGGTGATGTGGTCTGATGTTATCATAGAGGTGATGTGGTCTGATGTTATCATAGAGGTGATGTGGTCTGATGTTATCATAGAGGTGATGTGGTCTGATATCATAGAGGTGATGAGGTCTGATGTTATCATAGAGGTGATGTGGTCTGATGTTATCATAGAGGTGATGTGGTCTGATGTTATCATAGAGGTGATGTGGTCTGATGTTATCATAGAGGTGATGTGGTCTGATGTTATCATAGAGGTGATGTGGTCTGATGTTATCATAGAGGTGATGTGGTCTGATGTTATCATAGAGGTGATGTGGTCTGATGTTATCATAGAGGTGATGTGGTCTGATGTCATAGAGGTGATGTGGTCTGATGTTATCATAGAGGTGATGTGGTCTGATGTTATCATAGAGGTGATGTGGTCTGATGTCATAGAGGTGATGTGGTCTGATGTTATCATAGAGGTGATGTGGTCTGATGTTATCATAGAGGTGATGTGGTCTGATGTTATCATAGAGGTGATGTGGTCTGATGTCATAGGTGATGTGGTCTGATGTTATCATAGAGGTGATGTGGTCTGATGTTATCATAGAGGTGATGTGGTCTGATGTTATCATAGAGGTGATGTGGTCTGATGTCATAGAGGTGATGTGGTCTGATGTCATAGAGGTGATGTGGTCTGATGTTATCATAGAGGTGATGTGGTCTGATGTTATCATAGAGGTGATGTGGTCTGATGTTATCATAGAGGTGATGTGGTCTGATGTTATCATAGAGGTGATGTGGTCTGATGTTATCATAGAGGTGATGTGGTCTGATGTGTTATCATAGAGGTGATGTGGTCTGATGTTATCATAGAGGTGATGTGGTCTGATGTTATCATAGAGGTGATGTGGTCTGATGTTATCATAGAGGTGATGTGGTCTGATGTTATCATAGAGGTGATGTGGTCTGATGTCATAGAGGTGATGTGGTCTGATGTTATCATAGAGGTGATGTGGTCTGATGTCATAGAGGTGATGTGGTCTGATGTCATAGAGGTGATGTGGTCTGATGTCATAGAGGTGATGTGGTCTGATGTTATCATAGAGGTGATGTGGTCTGATGTTATCATAGAGGTGATGTGGTCTGATGTTATCATAGAGGTGATGTGGTCTGATGTTATCATAGAGGTGATGTGGTCTGATGTTATCATAGAGGTGATGTGGTCTGATGTTATCATAGAGGTGATGTGGTCTGATGTTATCATAGAGGTGATGTGGTCTGATGTCATAGAGGTGATGGTGATGTGGTCATAGAGGTGATGTGGTCTGATGTCATAGTGGTGATGTGGTCTGATGTTATCATAGAGGTGATGTGGTCTGATGTATCATGTGGTCTGTGATAGAGGTGATGTGGTCTGATGTCATAGAGGTGATGTGGTCTGATGTTATAGAGGTGATGTGGTCTGATGTCATAGATGATGTTATCATAGAGGTGATGTGGTCATGTTATCATAGAGGTGATGTGGTCTGATGTTATCATAGAGGTGATGTGGTCTGATGTTGTCATAGAGGTGATGTGGTCTGATGTTATCATGTTACTCATGGAGGTGATGTGGTCTGATGTTATCATAGAGGTGATGTGGTCTGATGTCATAGGTGATGTGGTCTGATGTTAGAGGTGATGTGGTCTGATGTTATCATAGAGGTGATGTGGTCTGATGTTATCATAGAGGTGATGTGGTCTGATGTTATCATAGAGGTGATGTTATCATAGAGGTGATGTGGTCTGATGTCATAGAGGTGATGTGGTCTGATGTCATAGAGGTGATGTGGTCTGATGTCATAGAGGTGATGTGGTCTGATGTTATCATAGAGGTGATGTGGTCTGATGTTATCATAGAGGTGATGTGGTCTGATGTCATAGAGGTGATGTGGTCTGATGTTATCATAGAGGTGATGTGGTCTGATGTTATCATAGAGGTGATGTGGTCTGATGTCATGAGGTGTCTATGGTGATGTGGTCTGTGATGTGGTCTGATGTTATCATAGAGGTGATGTGGTCTGATGTTATCAGAGGTGAGGTGATGTGGTCTGATGTTATCATAGAGGTGATGTGGTCTGATGTCATAGAGGTGATGTGGTCTGATGTTATCATAGAGGTGATGTGGGTCATGAGGTGATGTGGTCATAGAGGTGATGTGGTCTGATGTTATCATAGAGGTGATGTGGTCTGATGTCATAGAGGTGATGTGGTCTGATGTTATCATAGAGGTGATGTGGGTCTGATGTTCTGATGTTATCATAGAGGTGATGTGGTCTGATGTTATCATAGAGGTGATGTGGTCTGATGTTATCATAGAGGTGATGTGGTCTGATGTTATCATAGAGGTGATGTGGTCTGATGTTATCATAGAGGTGATGTGGTCTGATGTTGATGTGGTCTGATGTCATAGAGGTGATGTGGTCTGATGTTATCATAGATGTGGTGATGTTATCATAGAGGTGATGTGGTCTGATGTTATCATAGAGGTGATGTGGTCTGATGTTAGCAGAGGTGATGTGGTTATCTGGTCAGTGATGTGGTCTGTGTCATAGAGGTGATGTGGTCTGATGTCATACGTGATGTGGTCTGATGTCATAGAGGTGATGTGGTCTGTGTGATGTGGTCTGATGTTGTCATAGAGGTGATGATGGTCTGATGTTACCAAGGTGATGTGGTCTGATGTTATCAGGGTGATGTGGTCTGATGTTATCATAGAGGTGATGTGGTCTGATGTTATCATAGAGGTGATGTGGTCTGATGTTATCATAGAGGTGATGTGGTCTGATGTCATAGAGGTGATGTGGTCTGATGTTATCATAGAGGTGATGTGGTCTGATGTTATCATAGAGGTGATGTGGTCTGATGTTATCATAGAGGTGATGTGGTCTGATGTTATCATAGAGGTGATGTGGTCTGATGTTATCATAGAGGTGATGTGGTCTGATGTCATAGAGGTGATGTGGTCTGATGTTATCATAGAGGTGATGTGGTCTGATGTTATCATAGAGGTGATGTGGTCTGATGTTATCATAGAGGTGATGTGGTCTGATGTTATCATAAGGTGATGTGGTCTGATGGTGAGGTGTTATCAAGAGGTGTGGTCTGATGTTATCATAGAGGTGATGTGGTCTGATGTTATCATAGAGGTGATGTCTGGTCTGATGTTATCATAGATGGTGATGTGGTCTGATGTCATCATAGAGGTGATGTGGTCTGATGTTATCATAGAGGTGATGTGGTCTGATGTTGATCATAGAGGTGATGTGGTCTGATGTTATCATAGAGGTGATGTGGTCTGATGTCATAGAGGTGATGTGGTCTGATGTTATCAGAGGTGATGTGGTCTGATGTTATCATAGAGGTGATGTGGTCTGATGTTATCATAGAGGTGATGTGGTCTGATGTTATCATAGAGGTGATGTGGTCTGATGTCATAGAGGTGATGTGGTCTGATGATGTGGTCTGATGTCATAGAGTGGTGATGTGGTCTGATGTTATCATAGAGGTGATGTGGTCTGATGTTATCATAGAGGTGATGTGGTCTGATGTCATAGAGGTGATGTGGTCTGATGTTATCATAGAGGTGATGTGGTCTGATGGTCTGATGTCATAGAGGTGATGTGGTCTGATGTTATCATAGAGGTGATGTGGTCTGATGATAGAGGTGATGTGGTCTGATGTTATCATAGAGGTGATGTGGTCTGATGTTATCATAGAGGTGATGTGGTCTGATGTCATCAGAGGTGATGTGGTCTGATGTTATGTTATCATAGAGGTGATGTGGTCTGATGTCATAGAGGTGATGTGGTCTGATGTTATCATAGAGGTGATGTGTCTGGTCTGATGTCATGTTATCATAGAGGTGATGTGGTCTGATGTTATCATATAGGTGATGTGGTCTGATGTCATAGAGGTGATGTGGTCTGATGTTATCATAGAGGTGATGTGGTCTGATGTTATCATAGAGGTGATGTGGTCTGATGTCTGATGTCATAGAGGTGATGTGGTCTGATGTTATCATAGAGGTGATGTGGTCTGATGTCATAGAGGTGATGTGGTCTGATGTTATCATAGGTGATGTGGTGATGTGGTCTGATGTGAGGTGATGTGGTCATAGAGGTGATGTGGTCTGATGTCATAGAGGTGATGTGGTCTGATGTGATGTGGTCATAGTTAGGTGATGTGGTCTGATGTCATAGAGGTGATGTGGTCTGATGTTATCATAGAGGTGATGTGGTCTGATGTCATAGTGATGTGATGTGTCTGATGTTATCATAGAGGTGATGTGGTCTGATGTTATCATAGAGAGGTGATGTGGTCTGATGTTATCATAGAGGTGATGTGGTCTGATGTTATCATAGAGGTGATGTGGTCTGATGTTATCATAGAGGTGATGGTCTGTCTGATGTCATAGAGGTGATGTGGTCTGATGTTATCAGAGGTGATGTGGTCTGATGTCATAGAGGTGATGTGGTCTGATGTCATAGTGAGGTGATGTGGTCTGTGGTCTGTTATCATAGAGGTGATGTGGTCTGATGTCATAGAGGTGAGATGTGATGTGGTCTGATGTTATCATAGAGGTGATGTGGTCTGATGTTATCATAGAGGTGATGTGGTCTGATGTTATCATAGAGGTGATGTGGTCTGATGTTATCATAGAGGTGATGTGGTCTGATGTTATCATAGAGGTGATGTGGTCTGATGTTATCATAGAGGTGATGTGGTCTGATGTCATAATGAATCATAAGGTGATATGGTCTAATTATCATAGAGGTGATGTAGAGGTGATGTGGTCTGATGTTATCATAGAGGTGATGTGGTCTGTGATGTGGTCTGATGATATGTGGTCATCATAGAGGTGATGGTCTGATGTCATGAGGTGATGTGGTCTGATGTTATCATAGAGGTGATGTGGTCTGATGTCATAGAGGTGTCTCATAGAGGTGATGTGGTCTGATGTTATCATAGAGGTGATGTGGTCTGATGTTATCATAGAGGTGATGTGGTCTGATGTTATCATAGAGGTGATGTGGTCTGATGTTATCATAGAGGTGATGTGGTCTGATGTTATCATAGAGGTGATGTGGTCTGATGTTATCATAGAGGTGATGTGGTCTGATGTTATCATAGAGGTGATGTGGTCTGATGTTATCATAGAGGTGATGTGGTCTGATGTTATCATAGAGGTGATGTGGTCTGATGTCATAGAGGTGATGTGGTCTGATGTTATCATAGAGGTGATGTGGTCTGATGTCATAGAGGTGATGTGGTCTGATGTTATCATAGAGGTGATGTGGTCTGATGTTATCATAGAGGTGATGTGGTCTGATGTTATCATAGAGGTGATGTGGTCTGATGTTATCATAGAGGTGATGTGGTCTGATGTCAAATAGGTGATGTGGTGATGTGGTGATGTTATCATAGAGGTGATGTGGTCTGATGTTATCATAGAGGTGATGTGGTCTGATGTTATCATAGAGGTGATGTGGTCTGATGTTATCATAGAGGTGATGTGGTCTGATGTTATCAGGTGATGTGGTCTGATGTTATCATAGAGGTGATGTGGTCTGATGTTATCATAGAGGTGATGTGGTCTGATGTCATAGAGGTGATGGTCTGATGTTATCATAGAGGTGATGTGGTCTGATGTTATCATAGAGGTGATGTGGTCTGATGTTATCATAGAGGTGATGTGGTCTGATGTTATCATAGAGGTGATGTCTGGTCTGATGTCTGATGTCATAGAGGTGATGTGGTCTGATGTTATCATAGAGGTGATGATGTTATCATAGAGGTGATGTGGTCTGATGTTATCATAGAGGTGATGTGGTCTGATGTTATCATAGAGGTGATGTGGTCTGATGTTATCATAGAGGTGATGTGGTCTGATGTTATCATAGAGGTGATGTGGTCTGATGTTATGTGGTCATAGAGGTGATGTGGTCTGATGTTATCATAGAGGTGATGTGGTCTGATGTTATCATAGAGGTGATGTGGTCTGATGTTATCATAGGTGATGTGGTGATGGTCTGATGTCATCTGATGTGGTATCATGTTAGAGGTGATGTGGTCTGATGTTATCATGTTATCATAGAGGTGATGTGGTCTCATGTCATAGAGGTGATGTGTCTGATATCATAGAGGTGATGTGGTCTGATGTCATAGAGGTGATGTGGTCTGATGTTATCATAGATGTGGTCTGATGTTAGAGGTGATGTGGTCTGATGTCATAGAGGTGATGTGGTCTGATGTCATAGAGGTGATGTGGTCTGATGTTATCATAGAGGTGATGTGGTCTGATGTCATAGAGGTGATGTGGTCTGATGTTATCATAGAGGTGATGTGGTCTGATGTTATCATAGAGGTGATGTGGTCTGATGTTATCATAGAGGTGATGTGGTCTGATGTTATCATAGAGGTGATGTGGTCTGATGTTATCATAGAGGTGATGTGGTCTGATGTTATCATAGAGGTGATGTGGTCTGATGTTATCATAGAGGTGATGTGGTCTGATGTTATCATAGAGGTGATGTGGTCTGATGTCATAGAGGTGATGTGGTCTGATGTCATAGAGGTGATGTGGTCTCATAGAGGTGATGTGGTCTGATGTCATAGAGGTGATGTGGTCTGATGTTATCATAGAGGTGATGTGGTCTGATGTCATAGAGGTGATGTGGTCTGATGTTATCAGAGGTGATGTGGTCTGATGTCATAGAGGTGATGTGGTCTGATGTTATCATAGAGGTGATGTGGTCTGATGTTATCATAGAGGTGATGTGGTCTGATGTTATCATAGAGGTGATGTGGTCTGATGTCATAGAGGTGATGTGGTCTGATGTCATAGAGGTGATGTGGTCTGATGTCATAGAGGTGATGTGGTCTGATGTTATCATAGAGGTGATGTGGTCTGATGTTATCATAGAGGTGATGTGGTCTGATGTTATCATAGAGGTGATGTGGTCTGATGTTATCATAGAGGTGATGTGGTCTGATGTCATAGAGGTGATGTGGTCTGATGTCATAGAGGTGATGTGGTCTGATGTCATAGAGGTGATGTGGTCTGATGTTATCATAGAGGTGATGTGGTCTGATGTCATAGAGGTGATGTGGTCTGATGTTATCATAGAGGTGATGTGGTCTGATGTTGTCATAGAGGTGATGTGGTCTGATGTTATCATAGAGGTGATGTGGTCTGATGTTATCATAGAGGTGATGTGGTCTGATGTTATCATAGAGGTGATGTGGTCTGATGTTATCATAGAGGTGATGTGGTCTGATGTCATAGAGGTGATGTGGTCTGATGTTATCATGGAGGTGATGTGGTCTGATGTTATCATAGAGGTGATGTGGTCTGATGTTATCATAGAGGTGATGTGGTCTGATGTCATAGAGGTGATGTGGTCTGATGTTATCATAGAGGTGATGTGGTCTGATGTCATAGAGGTGATGTGGTCTGATGTTATCATAGAGGTGATGTGGTCTGATGTTATCATAGAGGTGATGTGGTCTGATGTTATCATAGAGGTGATGTGGTCTGTGGTCTGATGTCATAGAGGTGATGTGGTCTGATGTCATAGAGGTGATGTGGTCTGATGTTATCATGGAGGTGATGTGGTCTGATGTCATAGAGGTGATGTGGTCTGATGTTATCATGTAGGTGATGTGGTCTGATGTCATAGAGGTGATGTGGTCTGATGTTATCATGGAGGTGATGTGGTCTGATGTCATAGAGGTGATGTGGTCTGATGTTATCATGTAGGTGATGTGGTCTGATGTCATAGAGGTGATGTGGTCTGATGTTATCATAGAGGTGATGTGGTCTGATGTCATAGAGGTGATGTGGTCTGATGTTATCATAGAGGTGATGTGGTCTGATGTTATCATAGAGGTGATGTGGTCTGATGTTATCATAGAGGTGATGTGGTCTGATGTCATAGAGGTGATGTGGTCTGATGTTATCATGGAGGTGATGTGGTCTGATGTCATAGAGGTGATGTGGTCTGATGTTATCATAGAGGTGATGTGGTCTGATGTCAAATAGGTGATGTGGTCTGATGTCATAGAGGTGATGTGGTCTGATGTCATAGAGGTGATGTGGTCTGATGTCATAGAGGTGATGTGGTCTGATGTCATAGAGGTGATGTGGTCTGATGTCATAGAGGTGATGTGGTCTGATGTCATAGAGGTGATGTGGTCTGATGTCATAGAGGTGATGTGGTCTGATGTCATAGAGGTGATGTGGTCTGATGTCATAGAGGTGATGTGGTCTGATGTCATAGAGGTGATGTGGTCTGATGTCATAGAGGTGATGTGGTCTGATGTCATAGAGGTGATGTGGTCTGATGTCATAGAGGTGATGTGTCAGGATATATCCCCACTGTAAACTCTCAATGTGACTGTCAGGATATATCCCCACTGTAAACTCTCAATGTGACTGTCAGGATATATCCCCACTGTAAACTCTCAATGTGACTGTCAGGATATATCCCCACTGTGAACTCTCAATGTGACTGTGACTGTCAGGATATATCCCCACTGTAAACTCTCAATGTGACTGTCAGGATATATCCCCACTGTAAACTCTCAATGTGACTGTCAGGATATATCCCCACTGTAAACTCTCAATGTGACTGTCAGGATATATCCCCACTGTAAACTCTCAATGTGACTGTCAGGATATATCCCCACTGTAAACTCTCAATGTGACTGTAAACTCTCAATGTGACTGTCAGGATATATCCCCACTGTGAACTCTCAATGTGACTGTCAGGATATATCCCCACTGTAAACTCTCAATGTGACTGTCAGGATATATCCCCACTGTAAACTCTCAATGTGACTGTCAGGATATATCCCCACTGTAAACTCTCAATGTGACTGTCAGGATATATCCCCACTGTAAACTCTCAATGTGACTGTCAGGATATATCCCCACTGTAAACTCTCAATGTGACTGTCAGGATATATCCCCACTGTAAACTCTCAATGTGACTGTCAGGATATATCCCCACTCTGAACTCTCAACTGTGACTGTCAGGATATATCCCCACTGTAAACTCTCAATGTGACTGTCAGGATATATCCCCACTGTAAACTCTCAATGTGACTGTCAGGATATATCCCCACTGTAAACTCTCAATGTGACTGTCAGGATATATCCCCATGAACTCCCAATGTGACTGTCAGGATATATCCCCACTGTAAACTCTCAATGTGACTGTCAGGATATATCCCCACTGTAAACTCTCAATGTGACTGTCAGGATATATCCCCACTGTAAACTCTCAATGTGACTGTCAGGATATATCCCCACTGTAAACTCTCAATGTGACTGTCAGGATATATCCCCTGTAAACTCTCAATGTGAACTCAGGATATATCAATGTGACTGTCAAGGATATATCCCCACTGTGAACTCTCAATGTGACTGTCAGGATATATCCCCACTGTAAACTCTCAATGTGACTGTCAGGATATATCCCCACTGTAAACTCTCAATGTGACTGTCAGGATATATCCCCACTGTAAACTCTCAATGTGACTGTCAGGATATATCAACTCTCAATGTGACTGTCAGGATATATCCCCACTGTAAACTCTCAATGTGACTGTCAGGATATATCCCCACTGTAAACTCTCAATGTGACTGTCAGGATATATCCCCACTGTGAACTCTCAATGTGACTGTCAGGATATATCCCCACTGTAAACTCTCAATGTGACTGTCAGGATATATCCCCACTGTAAAAACTCTCAATGTGACTGTCAGGATATATCCCCACTGTAAACTCTCAATGTGACTGTCAGGATATATCCCCACTGTAAACTCTCAATGTGACTGTCAGGATATATCCCCACTGTAAACTCTCAATGTGACTGTCAGGATATATCCCCACTGTAAACTCTCAATGTGACTGTCAGGATATATCCCCACTGTAAACTCTCAATGTGACTGTCAGGATATATCCCCACTGTGAACTCTCAATGTGACTGTCAGGATATATCCCCACTGTGAACTCTCAATGTGACTGTCAGGATATATCCCCACTGTAAACTCTCAATGTGACTGTCAGGATATATCCCCACTGTGAACTCTCAATGTGACTGTCAGGATATATCCAATGTGACTGTCAGGACTCCCCACTGTAAACTCTCAATGTGACTGTCAGGATATATCCCCACTGTGAACTCTCAATGTGACTGTCAGGATATATCCCCACTGTAAACTCTCAATGTGACTGTCAGGATATATCCCCACTGTAAACTCTCAATGTGACTGTCAGGATATATCCCCACTGTGAACTCTCAATGTGACTGTCAGGATATATCCCCACTGTAAACTCTCAATGTGACTGTCAGGATATATCCCCACTCAATGAACTCTCAATGTGACTGTCAGGATATATCCCCACTGTAAACTCTCAATGTGACTGTCAGGATATATCCCCACTGTAAACTCTCAATGTGACTGTCAGGATATATCCCCACTGTGAACTCTCAATGTGACTGTCAGGATATATCCCCACTGTGAACTCTCAATGTGACTGTCAGGATATATCCCCACTGTAAACTCTCAATGTGACTGTCAGGATATATCCCCACTGTGAACTCTCAATGTGACTGTCAGGATATATCCCCACTGTAAACTCTCAATGTGACTGTCAGGATATATCCCCACTGTAAACTCTCAATGTGACTGTCAGGATATATCCCCACTGTGAACTCTCAATGTGACTGTCAGGATATATCCCCACTGTAAACTCTCAATGTGACTGTCAGGATATATCCCCACTGTAAACTCTCAATGTGACTGTCAGGATATATCCCCACTCTGAACTCTCAATGTGACTGTCAGGATATATCCCCACTGTAAACTCTCAATGTGACTGTCAGGATATATCCCCACTGTAAACTCTCAATGTGACTGTCAGGATATATCCCCACTGTAAACTCTCAATGTGACTGTCAGGATATATCCCCACTGTAAACTCTCAATGTGACTGTCAGGATATATCCCCACTCTAAACTCTCAATGTGACTGTCAGGATATATCCCCACTGTGAACTCTCAATGTGACTGTCAGGATATATCCCCACTCTGAACTCTCAATGTGACTGTCAGGATATATCCCCACTGTAAACTCTCAATGTGACTGTCAGGATATATCCCCACTGTGAACTCTCAATGTGACTGTCAGGATATATCCCCACTGTAAACTCTCAATGTGACTGTCAGGATATATCCCCACTGTAAACTCTCAATGTGACTGTCAGGATATATCCCCACTGTAAACTCTCAATGTGACTGTCAGGATATATCCCCACTGTAAACTCTCAATGTGACTGTCAGGATATATCCCCACTGTAAACTCTCAATGTGACTGTCAGGATATATCCCCACTGTAAACTCTCAATGTGACTGTCAGGATATATCCCCACTGTAAACTCTCAATGTGACTGTCAGGATATATCCCCACTGTGAACTCTCAATGTGACTGTCAGGATATATCCCCACTGTGAACTCTCAATGTGACTGTCAGGATATATCCCCACTGTAAACTCTCAATGTGACTGTCAGGATATATCCCCACTGTAAACTCTCAATGTGACTGTCAGGATATATCCCCACTGTAAACTCTCAATGTGACTGTCAGGATATATCCCCACTGTAAACTCTCAATGTGACTGTCAGGATATATCCCCACTGTAAACTCTCAATGTGACTGTCAGGATATATCCCCACTGTAAACTCTCAATGTGACTGTCAGGATATATCCCCACTGTAAACTCTCAATGTGACTGTCAGGATATATCCCCACTGTAAACTCTCAATGTGACTGTCAGGATATATCCCCACTGTAAACTCTCAATGTGACTGTCAGGATATATCCCCACTGTAAACTCTCAATGTGACTGTCAGGATATATCCCCACTGTAAACTCTCAATGTGACTGTCAGGATATATCCCCACTGTAAACTCTCAATGTGACTGTCAGGATATATCCCCACTCTGAACTCTCAATGTGACTGTCAGGATATATCCCCACTGTAAACTCTCAATGTGACTGTCAGGATATATCCCCACTGTAAACTCTCAATGTGACTGTCAGGATATATCCCCACTGTAAACTCTCAATGTGACTGTCAGGATATATCCCCACTGTAAACTCTCAATGTGACTGTCAGGATATATCCCCACTGTAAACTCTCAATGTGACTGTCAGGATATATCCCCACTGTAAACTCTCAATGTGACTGTCAGGATATATCCCCACTGTAAACTCTCAATGTGACTGTCAGGATATATCCCCACTGTAAACTCTCAATGTGACTGTCAGGATATATCCCCACTGTAAACTCTCAATGTGACTGTCAGGATATATCCCCACTGTAAACTCTCAATGTGACTGTCAGGATATATCCCCACTGTGAACTCTCAATGTGACTGTCAGGATATATCCCCACTGTGAACTCTCAATGTGACTGTCAGGATATATCCCCACTGTAAACTCTCAATGTGACTGTCAGGATATATCCCCACTCTGAACTCTCAATGTGACTGTCAGGATATATCCCCACTGTAAACTCTCAATGTGACTGTCAGGATATATCCCCACTCTGAACTCTCAATGTGACTGTCAGGATATATCCCCACTGTAAACTCTCAATGTGACTGTCAGGATATATCCCCACTGTAAACTCTCAATGGTACAATGATACAATGGTACAATGATAGGGTTGTATTTCAATATTACAATGGTAAAGCTGTATTTCTGCTCTTTTTTCTATTCCTGATCTTCTGTGAACCACTGTGTGATTCTCATAGATATAACATGTATTTGTAAAGCCCTTCTTACATCAGCTGATGTCACAAAGTGCTTCCAGAAACCCAGTCTAAAACCCCAAACAGCAAGCAAAGCAGAGACAGCAAGGGCGGTTCTTTTCTCCAGTGCCTTTCCGTTCACCTTCACACTCCTGGGCCAGACTACACTCAATCATATGACCCACTGAAGAGATGAGTCTTCAGTAAAGACTTAAAGGTTGAGACCGAGTTTGCGTCTCTGACATGGGTAGGCAGACTATTCCATTAAAATGTAGCTCTATAGGAGAAAGCCCTGCCTCCAGCTAACGGCTTAGAAATTCTAGGGACAGTTAGGAGGCCTGCGTCTTGTGACCGTAGCGTACGTGTAGGTATGTACGGCAGGACCAAATCAGAGAGATAGGTAGGAGCAAGCCCATGTAATGCTCTGTAGGTTAAGCAGTAAAACCTTGAAATCAGCCCTTGCCTTGACAGGAAGCCAGTGTAGGGAGGCTTGGCACTGGAGTAATATGATCACATTGTTTGGTTCTAGTCAGGATTCTAGCAGCTGTGTTCAACACTGACTGAAGTTTATTTAGTGCTTTATCCGGGTAGCCGGAAAGTAGAGCATTGCAGTAGTCTAACCTAGAAGTGACAAAATCATGGATGTATTTTTCTGCATCATTTTTGGACAGAAAGTTTCATACTGTTATATTAACTAACATATTGACTAACATATTGACTAACATATTGATATTTGCAATGTTATGTAGATGGTAAAAAGCTGTCCTTGAAACAGTCTTGATATGTTCGTCAAAAGAGAGATCAGGGTCCAGAGTAATGCTGAGGTCCTTCACAGTTTTATTTGAGACGACTGTACAAACATCAAGATTAATTGTCAGATCCAACAGAATATCTCTTTGTTTCTTGGGACCTAGAACAAGCATCTCTGTTTCGTCCGAGTTTAAAAGTAGAGCATTTGACGCCATCCACTTCCTTATGTCTCTAACACAGGCTTGCAGGCAGGGCAATTTTGGGGCTTCACCATGTTTAATCAAAATGTACAGTTGTGTGTCATCCGCATAGCAGTGAAAGTCAACATTATGTTTCCAAATTACATCACCAAGAGGTAAAATATATAGTGAAAACGAAAGTGGTCCTGAAACGGAGCCTTGAGGAACACCAACATTTACAGTTGATTTGTCAGAGGACAAACCATCCACAGAGACAAACTGATATCTTTCCGACAGATAAGATCTAAACCAGGCCAGAACTTGTCCGTGTAGACCAATTTGGGTTTCCAATCTCTCTAAAAGAATGTGGTGATCGATGGTATCAAAAGCAGCACTAAAGTCTAGGAGCACGAGGACAGATGCAGAGCCTCGGTCTGAGGCCATTAAAAGGTAATTTACCACCTTCACAAGTGCAGTCTCAGTGCTATGATGGGGTCTAAAACCAGACTGAAGCATTTCATATACATTGTTTGTCTTCATGAAGGTAGTGAGTTTCTGCGCAACTTCTTTTTCAAAATGTTTTGAGAGGAATGGGAGAGTCGATGTAGACCGATAGTTTTTTATATTTTCTGGGCCGGGTTGGGGTTTTTCAAGAGAGACTTTATTACTGCCACTTTTAGTGAGTTTGGTACACATCCTGTGGATAGAGAGCAGTTTATTATGTTCAACATAGGACGGCCAAGCACAGGAAGCAGCTCTTTCAGTAGTTTAGTTGTAATAGGGTCCAGTATACAGCTTAAAGGTTTAGAGGCCATGATTATTTTCATCAATGTGTCGAGATATAGTAGTAAAAAACTTGAGTGTCTCCCTTGATCCTTGGTCCTGGCAGAGTTGTGCAGACTCAGGACAACTGAGCTTTGGAGGAATATGCAGATTTAAAGAGGAGTCCGTAATTTGCTTTCTAATGACCATGATCTTTTCCTCAAAGAAGTTCATGAATTTATCACTGCTGAAGTGAAAGCCGTCCTCTCTTGGGGAATGCTGCTTTTTAGTTTGCTTTGCAACAGTATCAAAATACATTTGGGATTGTTCTTATTTTCCTCAATTAAGTTGGATAAATCGAATGATGGAGCAGCAGTAAGGGCTCTTCGATACTGCACGGTACTCTCTTTCCAAGATAGTCGGAAGACTTCCAGTTTGGTGTAGCACCATTTCCGTTCCAATTTTCTGGAAGCTTGCTTCAGAGCTCGGGTATTTTCTCTATACCAGGGAGCTAGTTTCTTATGCCAAATGCTTTAGTTTTTAGGGGTGCAACTGCATCTAGATTATTGCGCAAGGTTAAATTGAGTTCCTCAGTTAGGTGGTTAACTGATTGTTGTCCTCTGACGTCCTTGGGTAGGCTGAGGGAGTCTGGAAGGGCATCAAGGAATCTTTGTGTTTTCTGAGAATTTCTAGCACGGCTTTTGATGATCCTTGGTTGGGGTCTGAGCAGATTATTTGTTCTGATTACAAACGTAATAAAATGGTGGTCCGATAGTCCAGGATTATGAGGAAAAACATTAAGATCCACAACATTTATTCCACGGGACAAAACTAGGTCCAGAGTATGACTGTGTCAGTGAGTAGGTCCGGAGACATGTTGGACAAAACCCACTGATGGCTCCGAAAGCCTTTTGGAGTGGATCTGTGGACATTTCCATATGAATATTAAAGTCACCAAAAATTAGAATATTATCTGCTATGACTACAAGGTCCGATAGGAATTCAGTGAACTCAGTGAGAAACATGGCCCAGGAGGACTGTAAACAGTAGCTATAAAAAGTGATTTAGTGGGCTGCATAGATTTCATGACTAGAATCTCAAATGGTGAAAACATTTTTATTTTATTTTTAATTTGCTCTAATAAATGTTAGCAACACCTCCACCTTTGCGGGATGCACAGGGGATATGGTCACTAGTGTAACCAGGAGGTGAGGCCTCATTTAACACAGTAAATTCATCAGGCTTAAGCCATGTTTCAGTCAGGCCAATCACATCAAGGTTATGATCAGTGATTAGTTCATTGACTATAACTGCCTTGGAAGTGAGGGATCTAACATTAAGTAGCCCTGTTTTGAGATGTGAGGTGTCACAATCTCTTTCAATAATGGCAGGAATGGAGGAGGTCTTTATTCCAGTGAGATTACTAAGGCGAACACCGCCATGTTTAGTTTTGACCCAACCTAGGTCGAGGCACAGACACGGTCTCAATGGGGATAGCTGAGCTGACTACACTGACTGTGCTAGTGGCAGACTCCACTATGCTGGCAGGCTGGCTAACAGCCTGCTGCCTGTCCTGCACCCTATCTCATTGTGGAGCTAGAGGAGACAGAAGAGCCCTGTCTATATTGATAGATAAGATGAGAGCACCCCTCCAGCTAGGATGGAGTCTGTCTCTCCTCAGCAGGCCAGGCTTGGTCCTGTTTGTGGGTGAGCCCCAGAAAGAGGGCCAATTATCTACAAATTCTATCTTTTGGGAGGGGCAGAAAACAGTTTTCAACCAGCGATTGAGTTGTGAGACCTGCTATAGAGCTCATCACTCCCCGTAACTGGGAGGGGACCAGAGAAGCTATGTTGCACTTGGTGACCTCTGACTGTTTCATCCTAACATTTTTGGTGCTGACGTGGATAACAATATCCCTAGTTTTAGCTTTAGCCAGCTAATCTTCAGATTAGTCTCTACGTCGGTAGCCCTGCCCCCTGGTAAACAGTGTATTATCGCTGATTGATTCTTTTTAAGTCTAATACTGCGCGTAATGGAGTCGCCAATGACTAGGGTTTTCAACTTGTCAGAGTTGGTGGGAGGCTTCTGCGTCTCAGACTCCGTAACGGGAGGAGTAGAGACCAGAGAAGGCTCGGCCTCTGACTCCGACTCACTGTTTAATGGGGAGAACCGGTTGAAAGTTTCTGTCGGCTGAATGAGCGACACCAGTTGAGCATTCCTGCAGCATTTCCTTCCAGAAACCGTGAGAAAGTTGTCCTGATGCGGGGACTGTGCCAGGGGATTTATACTAACGTTACTATCTGTACTTACTGGTGGCACAGACGCTCTTTCATCCTTTCCTACACTTACATTACCCTTGCCTAACGATTGTGTCTGAAGCTGGACTTGCAGTACGGCTATCCTCGCCATAAGGCGATCGTTCTCCTGTATATTACGAGCACAGTGACTGCAATTAGAAAGCATCATGTTAATGTTACTACTTAGCTTCGGCTGTTGGAGGTCCTGACGAACCACGTCCAGATAAAGCATCCGGAGTGAAGAAGCCGAATGAGAAAAGTTGAGCGCAGGGAAAAATGTAAAATATAAACGGTAATTAAAAAGTAAAAAACGTAAAGTTGGCAGGTAGCAAAGTAAGGTTAGCAGCAAAGCAATATGGAAATTGCTCTTACACATGGAGGGCAAGGGTTTAATATATTTATATCTACGTAGTACATGTCAATCTGGAATATAAAACATCCTGGATGTCCAACCACATACTCCAACCAGTTACTATCCGTTATCTCTATACACAGTTACTATCCATTATCTCTATACACAGTTGCTATCCATTATCTCTATACACAGTTACTATCCATTATCTCTATACACAGGTAATCTCCAGTATCTCTATACACAGGTAATCTCCATTATCTCTATACACAGTTACTATCCATTATCTCTATACACAGTTCATATCCATTATATATATACACAGTTACTATCCATTATCTCTATACACAGTTACTATCCATTATCTCTATGCAGTTACTATCCATTATCTCTATACACAGTTACTATCCATTATGTGTATACACAGTTACTATCCATTATGTCTATACACAGTTACTATCCATTATCTCTATACACAGTTACTATCCATTATCTCTATACACAGTTACTATCCATTATGTCTATACACAGTTACTATCCATTATGTCTATACCCAGTTACTATCCATTATCTCTATACACAGTTACTATCCATAATCTCTATAAACAGTTACTATCCATTATCTCTACACACAGTTATGATCCATTTTCTCTACCCAGTTACTATCCATTATCTCTACCCAGTTACTATCCATTATCTCTATGCACCGTTACTATCCATTATCTCTATACACAGTTATGCTCCATTTTCTCTACCCAGTTACTATCCATTATCTCTACACAGGTACTATCCATTATCTCTACCCAGTTACTATCCATTATCTCTATGCACCGTTACTATCCATTATCTCTATACACAGTTATGATCCATTTTCTCTACCTAGTTACTATCCATTTTCTCTACCCAGTTACTATCCATTATCTCTATGCATTTACTATCCATTATCTCTATGCATGTACTATCCATTATCTCTATGCATTTACTATCCATTATCTCTATGCAGTTACTATCCATTATCTCTATACACAGTTACTATCTGTTATCATATCAGTTCCCTGTGTGTAGCAGGTAACTAGTTGGCTCCTTTGCAAATATCAAACTCGCTGCTTATCAACTGTCAAACTCCTCTTTAATATTTAATAGATTCTCCTTTCTTCATTATAGTTTCCTGGCATATGAAATGCCCACTGCACGTTGATTAAGCCTTAATGCAATTATGAATAAGTAGAGTAATTGCCTACTTTACATTTTCAGATAGCGTAGTATTTTCTCTCCAGAGCAGACAGCTCCCAAAAGACCTGGGATTATTTTCAGTTTTGTTTTGGTCTTTTAACATACTTTATCACACAGAGAGAAGTAAACACCCAGAAGCCCATGGGGCTTTGATTAGACAATCTTACCATCCTTCTTCTTTCAGTATCACTCATTCTTTGCAGCATACTGTATTTTGTCCCTGCAGGCAATACTTGTTTCTTTTTATTCTAATTTTCTTTCATTTCTTGTCATTTACTTTAATTTATTTCATTTTCCAGTTATACAAACATAATAGGATTTGTTTTTTATGAATGTGTCTGGACTGACGTTTTCAAACGAACTTGAATGTATAGAAGTTATCGCAGTTCATTAATTAAATTGTCAAAAAAATCCTTGACTAAATTAACTAAAAAGGTTTCCTTTTCCAAAGTTGTTTTTTGTTGCAAATCTCTTCCGGTGTGCCGTGATTTGTTGTCATTGTGTTGTTCATGTGAAGTGTGTTTGGGGTGAAGTGGCTTCCGCATACTGATGTGCTATGACAGCTCAGTCCAGGCAGAGCTGCACACCTAATAGACAGTCTTTTCAATGTTTCACGTTAAAGAAAGTTGCTCCTGTTCTGTTATTTTACTCAATTTGGCCTTTTTTATATTTCAAATGACATTGATGTATGTGCAGTGAACATGAAGTGGAATTGGAGAAGGAACAATTGGACTCTGGCAGAGAGAGGAGGGCTGTGCCGTGCCCAAGAAATCATTTTTGAATGTCTCTTCTTGAAACCGTACCGTTTCATTATGTTTAGCTGTCTGTCCTCATCCCGTCCGTCTGTCTGGGAAAGAAGTACTCCTACAGTCGTCAATCTCTTACCTTTGTCCCCACAAACTTTTCAGTATGGCAGACAGCAAGACATTTATTAAATATTTATAATTGCTTAATGAGGCTGTGATAAATATCAGTCCTGAGACTATGGCTGCGTCTCCGGTCAAAAGTAGTGCACTAAATATGAGATGCTGCCTATAAAAGTAAATCCACTAAATAGGAGATGCTGCCTATAAAAGGAAATCCACTAAATATGAGATGCTGCCTATAAAAGGAAATCTACTAAATAGGAGATGCTGCCTATAAAAGGAAATCTACTAAATATGAGATGCTGCCTATAAAAGGAAATCTACTAAATAGGAGATGCTGCCTATAAAAGGAAATCTACTAAATATGAGATGCTGCCTATAAAAGTAAATCTACTAAATAGGAGATGCTGCCTATAAAAGTAAATCCACTAAATAGGAGATGCTGCCTATAAAAGTAAATCCACTAAATAGGAGATGCTGCCTATAAAAGTAAATCCACTAAATAGGAGATGCTGCCTATAAAAGGAAATCTACTAAATAGGAGATGCTGCCTATAAAAGTAAATCCACTAAATAGGAGATGCTGCCTATAAAAGTAAATCCACTAAATAGGAGATGCTGCCTATAAAAGGAAATCTACTAAATATGAGATGCTGCCTATAAAAGTAAATCCACTAAATAGGAGATGCTGCCTATAAAAGTAAATCCACCCACCTGTCCCACTTCACCAGTTGGTTTCCCTCCGTCATCTCAAGAAGCTGAAGTACAACCATCCTGTGTTACGTAACTGTGTCTCTTGTTGTCGTCTGCTCATTGTAAAGTAACGATCAGTGTGCTTTAGTACGCTGAGGCTACAGGGCCTTCAGAAAGTATTCACACCCTTTGACATCTTCCACATTTTGTTGTGTTACAGCCTGAATTCAAAATGGATTCAATTTATTTTTTTTCTTCTCACCCATCAACACACGATACCCCATAATGACAAAGTGAAAACATGTTTTTATGTTTTCTTTGCAAATTTATTGAAAATGTAATACAGAAATATCTCATTTACAGAACTATTCACACCCCTGAGTCAATACATGTTAGAATCACCTTTGACAGTGATTACACCTGTCCAGTCTTACTGGGAAGTAGAGTCTTACTGGGAAGTAGAGTCTTACTGGGAAGTACTGTATCTAAGAGCTCTAAGTCTTACTGGGAAGAAGAGTCTTACTGGGAAGTAGAGTCTTACTGGGAAGTACTGTATCGAAGAGCTTTGCACACCTGGATTGTACAATATTTGCACATTATTCTTCAATATCTGTCAAGTTTGTTGTTGATCAGTGTTAGACAGCCATTATCAGGTCTTGCCATAGATTTCCATAAACAGCTCCAGGTTATTGTCCTGCTGAAAGGTGAATTCATCTCCCAGTGTCTGGTGGAAAGCAGACTGAAACAGGTTATTGTCCTGCTGAAAGGTGACTTCATCTCCCAGTGTCTGGTGGGAAGCAGACTGAACCAGGTTATTGTCCTGCTGAAAGGTGAATTCATCTCCCAGTGTCTGGTGGAAAGCAGACTGAACCAGGTTATTGTCCTGCTGAAAGGTGAACCCATCTCCCAGTGTCTGGTGGAAAACAGACTGAACCAGGTTATTGTCCTGCTGAAAGGTGAATTCATCTCCCAGTGTCTGGTGGAAAGCAGACTGAACCAGGTTATTGTCCTGCTGAAAGGTGAATTCATCTCCCAGTGTCTGGTGGAAAGCAGACTGAAACAGGTTATTGTCCTGCTGAAAGGTGAATTCATCTCCCAGTGTCTGGTGGAAAGCAGACTGAACCTGTCCTGCTGAAAGGTGATTCATCTCCCAGTGTCTGGTGGATAGCAGACTGAACCAGGTTATTGTCCTGCTGAAAGGTGAATTCATCTCCCAGTGTCTGGTGGAAAGCAGACTGAACCAGGTTATTGTCCTGCTGAAAGGTGAATTCATCTCCCAGTGTCTGGTGGAAAGCAGACTGAACCAGGTTATTGTCCTGCTGAAAGGTGAATTCATCTCCCAGTGTCTGGTGGGAAGCAGACTGAACCAGGTTATTGTCCTGCTGAAAGGTGAATTCATCTCCCAGTGTCTGGTGGAAAGCAGACTGAACCAGGTTATTGTCCTGCTGAAAGGTGAATTCATCTCCCAGTGTCTGGTGGAAAGCAGACTGAACCAGGTTATTGTCCTGCTGAAAGGTGAATTCATCTCCCAGTGTCTGGTGGAAAGCAGACTGAACCAGGTTATTGTCCTGCTGAAAGGCGAATTCATATCCCAGTGTCTGGTGGAAAGCAGACTGAACCAGGTTATTGTCCTGCTGAAAGGTGAATTCATATCCCAGTGTCTGGTGGAAAGCAGACTGAACCAGGTTATTGTCCTGCTGAAAGGTGAATTCATCTCCCAGTGTCTGGTGGAAAGCAGACTGAACCAGGTTATTGTCCTGCTGAAAGGTGAATTCATCTCCCAGTGTCTGGTGGAAAGCAGACTGAACCAGGTTATTGTCCTGCTGAAAGGTGAATTCATCTCCCAGTGTCTGGTGGAAAGCAGACTGAACCAGGTTATTGTCCTGCTGAAAGGTGAATTCATCTCCCAGTGTCTGGTGGAAAGCAGACTGAACCAGGTTATTGTCCTGCTGAGAGGTGAATTCATCTCCCAGTGTCTGGTGGAAAGCAGACTGAACCAGGTTATTGTCCTGCTGAAAGGTGAATTCATCTCCCAGTGTCTGGTGGAAAGCAGACTGAACCAGGTTATTGTCCTGCTGAAAGGTGAATTCATCTCCCAGTGTCTGGTGGAAAGCAGACTGAACCAGGTTATTGTCCTGCTGAGAGGTGAATTCATCTCCCAGTGTCTGGTGGAAAGCAGACTGAAACAGGTTATTGTCCTGCTGAAAGGTGAATTCATCTCCCAGTGTCTGGTGGGAAGCAGACTGAACCAGGTTATTGTCCTGCTGAAAAGGGAATTCATCTCCCAGTGTCTGGTGGAAAGCAGACTGAACCAGGTTATTGTCCTGCTGAAAAGGGGAATTCATCTCCCAGTGTCTGGTGGAAAGCAGACTGAACCAGGTTATTGTCCTGCTGAAAGGTGAATTCATCTCCCAGTGTCTGGTGGAAAGCAGACTGAACCAGGTTATTGTCCTGCTGAAAGGTGACTTCATCTCCCAGTGTCTGGTGGAAAGCAGACTGAACCAGGTTATTGTCCTGCTGAAAGGCGAATTCATATCCCAGTGTCTGGTGGAAAGCAGACTGAACCAGGTTATTGTCCTGCTGAAAGGTGAATTCATATCCCAGTGTCTGGTGGAAAGCAGACTGAACCAGGTTATTGTCCTGCTGAAAGGTGAATTCATCTCCCAGTGTCTGGTGGAAAGCAGACTGAACCAGGTTATTGTCCTGCTGAAAGGTGAATTCATATCCCAGTGTCTGGTGGAAAGCAGACTGAACCAGGTTATTGTCCTGCTGAAAGGTGAATTCATCTCCCAGTGTCTGGTGGAAAGCAGACTGAACCAGGTTATTGTCCTGCTGAAAGGTGAATTCATCTCCCAGTGTCTGGTGGAAAGCAGACTGAACCAGGTTATTGTCCTGCTGAAAGGTGAATTCATCTCCCAGTGTCTGGTGGAAAGCAGACTGAACCAGGTTATTGTCCTGCTGAAAGGTGACTTCATCTCCCAGTGTCTGGTGGAAAGCAGACTGAACCAGGTTATTGTCCTGCTGAAAGGTGAATTCATCTCCCAGTGTCTGGTGGAAAGCAGACTGATCCAGGTTATTGTCCTGCTGAGAGGTGAATTCATCTCCCAGTGTCTGGTGGAAAGCAGACTGAACCAGGTTATTGTCCTGCTGAAAGGTGAATTCATCTCCCAGTGTCTGGTGGAAAGCAGACTGAACCAGGTTATTGTCCTGCTGAAAGGTGAATTCATCTCCCAGTGTCTGGTGGAAAGCAGACTGAACCAGGTTATTGTCCTGCTGAGAGGTGAATTCATCTCCCAGTGTCTGGTGGAAAGCAGACTGAAACAGGTTATTGTCCTGCTGAAAGGTGAATTCATCTCCCAGTGTCTGGTGGGAAGCAGACTGAACCAGGTTATTGTCCTGCTGAAAAGGGGAATTCATCTCCCAGTGTCTGGTGGAAAGCAGACTGAACCAGGTTATTGTCCTGCTGAAAAGGGGAATTAATCTCCCAGTGTCTGATGGAAAGCAGACTGAACCAGGTTATTGTCCTGCTGAAAGGTGAATTCATCTCCCAGTGTCTGGTGGAAAGCAGACTGAACCAGGTTATTGTCCTGCTGAAAGGTGAATTCATCTCCCAGTGTCTGTTGGAAAGCAGACTGAACCAGGTTATTGTCCTGCTGAAAGGTGAATTCATCTCCCAGTGTCTGGTGGAAAGCAGACTGAACCAGGTTATTGTCCTGCTGAAAGGTGACTTCATCTCCCAGTGTCTGGTGGAAAGCAGACTGAACCAGGTTATTGTCCTGCTGAAAGGCGAATTCATATCCCAGTGTCTGGTGGAAAGCAGACTGAACCAGGTTATTGTCCTGCTGAAAGGTGAATTCATCTCCCAGTGTCTGGTGGAAAGCAGACTGAACCAGGTTATTGTCCTGCTGAAAGGTGAATTCATCTCCCAGTGTCTGGTGGAAAGCAGACTGAACCAGGTTATTGTCCTGCTGAAAGTTGAATTCATCTCCCAGTGTCTGGTGGAAAACAGACTGAACCAGGTTATTGTCCTGCTGAAAGGTGAATTCATCTCCCAGTGTCTGGTGGAAAGCAGACTGAACCAGGTTATTGTCCTGCTGAAAGGTGACTTCATCTCCCAGTGTCTGGTGGAAAGCAGACTGAACCAGGTTATTGTCCTGCTGAAAGGTGAATTCATCTCCCAGTGTCTGGTGGAAAGCAGACTGATCCAGGTTATTGTCCTGCTGAGAGGTGAATTCATCTCCCAGTGTCTGGTGGAAAGCAGACTGAACCAGGTTATTGTCCTGCTGAGAGGTGAATTCATCTCCCAGTGTCTGGTGGAAAGCAGACTGAACCAGGTTATTGTCCTGCTGAAAGGTGAATTCATCTCCCAGTGTCTGGTGGAAAGCAGACTGAACCAGGTTATTGTCCTGCTGAAAGGTGAATTCATCTCCCAGTGTCTGGTGGAAAGCAGACTGAAACAGGTTATTGTCCTGCTGAAAGGTGAATTAATCTCCCAGTGTCTGGTGGAAAGCAGACTGAACCAGGTTATTGTCCTGCTGAAAGGTGAATTCATCTCCCAGTGTCTGGTGGAAAGCAGACTGAACCAGGTTATTGTCCTGCTGAAAGGTGAATTCATCTCCCAGTGTCTGGTGGAAAGCAGACTGAACCAGGTTATTGTCCTGCTGAAAGGTGAATTAATCTCCCAGTGTCTGGTGGAAAGCAGACTGAACCAGGTTTTCTTCTGGGATTTTGCCTGTGTTTAGCTCAATTTTTTTTTTATTTTATTTTTTTTATTTTTTTTATAAATACTCCCCAGTCCTTGTCGATGACAACTATACCCATATCATGATGCAGCCACCACCATTCTAGAAAATATGAAGAGTGTCACGCCTTGGTCATAGTGTTTTGTGTTTCGTTATATATTTGGTCTGGCCAGGGTGTGACATGGGTTTATTTTGTTGTATTTTCGTATTGGGGTTTTGTAGTTATTGGGATTGCGGCTGAGTAGGGGTGTTGCATAGGTTTGGCTGCCTGAGGCGGTTCTCAATCAGAGTCAGGTGATTCTCGTTGTCTCTGATTGGGAACCGTATTTAGGTAGCCGGGGTTCACTGTGTATTTCATGGGTGATTGTTCCTGTCTCTGTGTAGTGTTCACCAGACAGGCTGTAATTAGGTTTCACGTTCCGTTTGTTGTTTTGTTTTGTATAAGTTATTTCATGTATCGCGATTCATTAATTAAAGAACATGAGTAACAACCACACTGCATTTCGGTCCGACTCTCTTTCAACAAACGAAGAACGCCGTTACAAAGTGTGCTACTCATTGATGTGTTGTGTTGGATTTGCCCCAAAATTAACACTTTGTATTCAGGACATGACGTTTATTTCTTTTCCATATATTTTGCAGTATTACTTTACTGCCTTGTTGCAAACAGGATGCATATTTTGGAATATTTTTTATTCAGTACAGGCTTCCTTCTTTTCACTCTGTCATTTAGGTTAGTATTGTGGAGTTTCCTTCCTCTCCAGCAACTGAGTTAGGAAGGGTACCTGTGTCTTGGTTGTGACTGGGTTTATTGACACCATCCAAAGTGTAATTAATTACTTCATCATGTTCAAAGGGATATTTAATGTCTGCTTTTTATTTTAACCCATCTGCCCTTCTTTTCAAGGTATTTAAATACCTCCATGGTCTTTGTGGTTGAATCTGTGTTAGAAATTCACTGCTCCAGGGACCTTACAGATAATTGTATGTGTGGGATACAGAGATGAGGTAGTCATTAAAAAATCATGTTGAACAGTATTATTGCACACAGAGTGAGTACACGCTACTTATTATGTGAGTTGTTAAGCACATTTTTACACTTAAACTTATTTAGGCTTGCCATAACAAAGGGGTTGAATACTTTTCAGCTTTTCATTTTTAAATAACTTGTAAACATTTCTAAAAACATAATTACACTTTGACGTTATGGGGTATTGTGTGTTGGACACATACAGTATCTAATTCACAGTGGGGATAGCTGTTATTATACAGTATCTAATTCACAGTGAGGATAGCTGTTATTATAGAGTATCTAATTCACAGTGGGGATAGCTGTTATTATACAGTATCTAATTCACAGTGGGGATAGCTGTTATTATACAGTATCTAATTCACAGTGGGGATAGCTGTTATTATACAGTATCTAATTCACAGTGGGGATAGCTGTTATTATACAGTATCTAATTCACAGTGGGGATAGCTGTTATTATAGAGTATCTAATTCACAGTGGGGATAGCTGTTATTATACCATATCTAATTCACAGTGGGGATAGCTGTTATTATACCATATCTAATTCACAGTGAGGATAGCTGTTATTATAGAGTATCTAATTCACAGTGGGGATAGCTGTTATTATACAGTATCTAATTCACAGTGGGGATAGCTGTTATTATAGAGTATCTAATTCACAGTGAGGATAGCTGTTATTATACAGTATCTAATTCACAGTGGGGATAGCTGTTATTATACAGTATCTAATTCACAGTGGGGATAGCTGCTATTATACAGTATCTAATTCACAGTGGGGATAGCTGTTATTATACAGTATCTAATTCACAGTGGGGATAGCTGTTATTATACAGTATCTAATTCACAGTGAGGATAGCTGTTATTATACCATATCTAATTCACAGTGGGGATAGCTGTTATTATACCATATCTAATTCACAGTGGGGATAGCTGTTATTATACAGTATCTAATTCACAGTGGGGATAGCTGTTATTATACAGTATCTAATTCACAGTGGGGATAGCTGTTATTATACCATATCTAATTCACAGTGGGGATAGCTGTTATTATACCATATCTAATTCACAGTGGGGATAGCTGTTATTATACAGTATCTAATTCACAGTGGGGATAGCTGTTATTATACCATATCTAATTCACAGTGGGGATAGCTGTTATTATACAGTATCTAATTCACAGTGGGGATAGCTGTTATTATACAGTATCTAATTCACAGTGGGGATAGCTGTTATTATACCATATCTAATCCACAGTGGGGATAGCTGTTATTATACAGTATCTAATCCACAGTGGGGATAGCTGTTATTACACTGTATCTAATTCACAGTGGGGATAGCTGTTATTATACAGTATCTAATTCACAGTGGGGATAGCTGTTATTATACCATATCTAATTCACAGTGGGGATAGCTGTTATTATACAGTATCTAATTCACAGTGGGGATAGCTGTTATTATACTGTATCTAATTCACAGTGGGGATAGCTGCTATTATACAGTATCTAATTCACAGTGGGGATAGCTGTTATTATACCATATCTAATTCACAGTGGGGATAGCTGTTATTATACCATATCTAATTCACAGTGGGGATAGCTGTTATTATACCGTATCTAATTCACAGTGGGGATAGCTGTTATTATACAGTATCTAATTCACAGTGGGGATAGCTGCTATTATACAGTATCTAATTCACAGTGGGGATAGCTGTTATTATAGAGTATCTAATTCAAAGTGGGGATAGCTGTTATTATACCATATCTAATTCACAGTGGGGATAGCTGCTATTATACAGTATCTAATTCACAGTGGGGATAGCTGTTATTATACCATATCTAATTCACAGTGGGGATAGCTGTTATTATGCAGTATCTAATTCACAGTGGGGATAGCTGTTATTATACAGTATCTAATTCACAGTGGGGATAGCTGTTATTATACCATATCTAATTCACAGTGGGGATAGCTGTTATTATACAGTATCTAATTCACAGTGGGGATAGCTGCTATTATACAGTATCTAATTCACAGTGGGGATAGCTGTTATTATACAGTATCTAATTCACAGTGGGGATAGCTGCTATTATACAGTATCTAATTCACAGTGGGGATAGCTGTTATTATACCATATCTAATTCACAGTGGGGATAGCTGTTATTATACCATATCTAATTCACAGTGGGGATAGCTGTTATTATACAGTATCTAATTCACAGTGGGGATAGCTGTTATTATACAGTATCTAATTCACAGTGGGGATAGCTGTTATTATACAGTATCTAATTCACAGTGGGGATAGCTGTTATTATACCATATCTAATTCACAGTGGGGATAGCTGTTATTATACCATATCTAATTCACAGTGAGGATAGCTGTTATTATAGAGTATCTAATTCACAGTGGGGATAGCTGTTATTATACCATATCTAATTCACAGTGAGGATAGCTGTTATTATAGAGTATCTAATTCACAGTGAGGATAGCTGTTATTATACAGTATCTAATTCACAGTGGGGATAGCTGTTATTATACAGTATCTAATTCACAGTGGGGATAGCTGCTATTATACAGTATCTAATTCACAGTGGGGATAGCTGTTATTATACAGTATCTAATTCACAGTGGGGATAGCTGTTATTATACAGTATCTAATTCACAGTGAGGATAGCTGTTATTATACCATATCTAATTCACAGTGGGGATAGCTGTCATTATACCATATCTAATTCACAGTGGGGATAGCTGTTATTATACAGTATCTAATTCACAGTGGGGATAGCTGTTATTATACAGTATCTAATTCACAGTGGGGATAGCTGTTATTATACCATATCTAATTCACAGTGGGGATAGCTGTTATTATACCATATCTAATTCACAGTGGGGATAGCTGTTATTATACAGTATCTAATTCACAGTGGGGATAGCTGTTATTATACCATATCTAATTCACAGTGGGGATAGCTGTTATTATACAGTATCTAATTCACAGTGGGGATAGCTGTTATTATACAGTATCTAATTCACAGTGGGGATAGCTGTTATTATACCATATCTAATCCACAGTGGGGATAGCTGTTATTATACAGTATCTAATCCACAGTGGGGATAGCTGTTATTACACTGTATCTAATTCACAGTGGGGATAGCTGTTATTATACAGTATCTAATTCACAGTGGGGATAGCTGTTATTATACCATATCTAATTCACAGTGGGGATAGCTGTTATTATACAGTATCTAATTCACAGTGGGGATAGCTGTTATTATACTGTATCTAATTCACAGTGGGGATAGCTGCTATTATACAGTATCTAATTCACAGTGGGGATAGCTGTTATTATACCATATCTAATTCACAGTGGGGATAGCTGTTATTATACCATATCTAATTCACAGTGGGGATAGCTGTTATTATACCGTATCTAATTCACAGTGGGGATAGCTGTTATTATACAGTATCTAATTCACAGTGGGGATAGCTGCTATTATACAGTATCTAATTCACAGTGGGGATAGCTGTTATTATAGAGTATCTAATTCACAGTGGGGATAGCTGTTATTATACCATATCTAATTCACAGTGGGGATAGCTGCTATTATACAGTATCTAATTCACAGTGGGGATAGCTGTTATTATACCATATCTAATTCACAGTGGGGATAGCTGTTATTATGCAGTATCTAATTCACAGTGGGGATAGCTGTTATTATACAGTATCTAATTCACAGTGGGGATAGCTGTTATTATACCATATCTAATTCACAGTGGGGATAGCTGTTATTATACAGTATCTAATTCACAGTGGGGATAGCTGCTATTATACAGTATCTAATTCACAGTGGGGATAGCTGTTATTATACAGTATCTAATTCACAGTGGGGATAGCTGCTATTATACAGTATCTAATTCACAGTGGGGATAGCTGTTATTATACCATATCTAATTCACAGTGGGGATAGCTGTTATTATACCATATCTAATTCACAGTGGGGATAGCTGTTATTATACAGTATCTAATTCACAGTGGGGATAGCTGTTATTATACAGTATCTAATTCACAGTGGGGATAGCTGTTATTATACAGTATCTAATTCACAGTGGGGATAGCTGTTATTATACAGTATCTAATTCACAGTGGGGATAGCTGTTATTATACCATATCTAATTCACAGTGGGGATAGCTGTTATTATAGAGTATCTAATTCACAGTGGGGATAGCTGTTATTATACAGTATCTAATTCACAGTGGGGATAGCTGTTATTATACAGTATCTAATTCACAGTGGGGATAGCTGTTATTATAGAGTATCTAATTCACAGTGGGGATAGCTGTTATTATACCATATCTAATTCACAGTGGGGATAGCTGTTATTATACAGTATCTAATTCACAGTGGGGATAGCTGTTATTATACAGTATCTAATTCACAGTGGGGATAGCTGTTATTATACAGTATCTAATTCACAGTGGGGATAGCTGTTATTATACAGTATCTAATTCACAGTGGGGATAGCTGTTATTATACAGTATCTAATTCACAGTGGGGATAGCTGTTATTATGCAGTATCTAATTCACAGTGGGGATAGCTGTTATTATACAGTATCTAATTCACAGTGGGGATAGCTGCTATTATACAGTATCTAATTCACAGTGGGGATAGCTGTTATTATACCATATCTAATTCACAGTGGGGATAGCTGCTATTATACAGTATCTAATTCACAGTGAGGATAGCTGTTATTATGCAGTATCTAATTCACAGTGGGGATAGCTGTTATTATGCAGTATCTAATTCACAGTGGGGATAGCTGTTATTATACAGTATCTAATTCACAGTGGGGATAGCTGTTATTATACAGTATCTAATTCACAGTGGGGATAGCTGTTATTATACCAGTATCTAATTCACAGTGGGGATAGCTGTTATTATACCATATCTAATTCACAGTGGGGATAGCTGTTATTATACAGTATCTAATTCACAGTGGGGATAGCTGTTATTATACAGTATCTAATTCACAGTGGGGATAGCTGTTATTATAGAGTATCTAATTCACAGTGAGGATAGCTGTTATTATACAGTATCTAATTCACAGTGGGGATAGCTGTTGTTATACAGTATCTAATTCACAGTGGGGATAGCTGTTATTATACAGTATCTAATTCACAGTGGGGATAGCTGTTATTATACAGTATCTAATTCACAGTGGGGATAGCTGTTATTATACAGTATCTAATTCACAGTGGGGATAGCTGTTATTATACCATATCTAATTCACAGTGGGGATAGCTGTTATTATACAGTATCTAATTCACAGTGGGGATAGCTGTTATTATACAGTATCTAATTCACAGTGGGGATAGCTGTTATTATACCATATCTAATTCACAGTGGGGATAGCTGTTATTATACAGTATCTAATTCACAGTGGGGATAGCTGTTATTATACAGTATCTAATTCACAGTGGGGATAGCTGTTATTATACAGTATCTAATTCACAGTGGGGATAGCTGTTATTATACAGTATCTAATTCACAGTGGGGATAGCTGTTATTATGCAGTATCTAATTCACAGTGGGGATAGCTGTTATTATACAGTATCTAATTCACAGTGGGGATAGCTGTTATTATACAGTATCTAATTCACAGTGGGGATAGCTGTTATTATACAGTATCTAATTCACAGTGGGGATAGCTGTTATTATACAGTATCTAATTCACAGTGGGGATAGCTGTTATTATACAGTATCTAATTCACAGTGGGGATAGCTGTTATTATACCATATCTAATTCACAGTGGGGATAGCTGCTATTATACAGTATCTAATTCACAGTGGGGATAGCTGTTATTATACAGTATCTAATTCACAGTGGGGATAGCTGTTATTATACCATATCTAATTCACAGTGGGGATAGCTGTTATTATACAGTATCTAATTCACAGTGGGGATAGCTGTTATTATACAGTATCTAATTCACAGTGGGGATAGCTGTTATTATAGAGTATCTAATTCACAGTGGGGATAGCTGTTATTATACAGTATCTAATTCACAGTGGGGATAGCTGTTATTATACAGTATCTAATTCACAGTGGGGATAGCTGTTATTATACAGTATCTAATTCACAGTGGGGATAGCTGTTATTATACCATATCTAATTCACAGTGGGGATAGCTGTTATTATACAGTATCTAATTCACAGTGGGGATAGCTGTTATTATACAGTATCTAATTCACAGTGGGGATAGCTGTTATTATACCATATCTAATTCACAGTGGGGATAGCTGTTATTATACAGTATCTAATTCACAGTGGGGATAGCTGTTATTATACAGTATCTAATTCACAGTGGGGATAGCTGTTATTATACAGTATCTAATTCACAGTGGGGATAGCTGTTATTATACAGTATCTAATTCACAGTGGGGATAGCTGTTATTATACCATATCTAATTCACAGTGGGGATAGCTGTTATTATACAGTATCTAATTCACAGTGGGGATAGCTGTTATTATACAGTATCTAATTCACAGTGGGGATAGCTGTTATTATACAGTATCTAATTCACAGTGGGGATAGCTGTTATTATACAGTATCTAATTCACAGTGGGGATAGCTGTTATTATACAGTATCTAATTCACAGTGGGGATAGCTGTTATTATACAGTATCTAATTCACAGTGGGGATAGCTGTTATTATACAGTATCTAATTCACAGTGGGGATAGCTGTTATTATACAGTATCTAATTCACAGTGGGGATAGCTGTTATTATACCATATCTAATTCACAGTGGGGATAGCTGTTATTATACCATATCTAATTCACAGTGGGGATAGCTGTTATTATACAGTATCTAATTCACAGTGGGGATAGCTGTTATTATACAGTATCTAATTCACAGTGGGGATAGCTGTTATTATACAGTATCTAATTCACAGTGGGGATAGCTGTTATTATACCATATCTAATTCACAGTGGGGATAGCTGTTATTATACAGTATCTAATTCACAGTGGGGATAGCTGTTATTATACAGTATCTAATTCACAGTGGGGATAGCTGTTATTATACAGTATCTAATTCACAGTGGGGATAGCTGTTATTATACAGTATCTAATTCACAGTGGGGATAGCTGTTATTATACCATATCTAATTCACAGTGGGGATAGCTGTTATTATACAGTATCTAATTCACAGTGGGGATAGCTGTTATTATACAGTATCTAATTCACAGTGGGGATAGCTGTTATTATACAGTATCTAATTCACAGTGGGGATAGCTGTTATTATACAGTATCTAATTCACAGTGGGGATAGCTGTTATTATACAGTATCTAATTCACAGTGGGGATAGCTGTTATTATGCAGTATCTAATTCACAGTGGGGATAGCTGTTATTATACAGTATCTAATTCACAGTGGGGATAGCTGCTATTATACAGTATCTAATTCACAGTGGGGATAGCTGTTATTATACCATATCTAATTCACAGTGGGGATAGCTGCTATTATACAGTATCTAATTCACAGTGAGGATAGCTGTTATTATGCAGTATCTAATTCACAGTGGGGATAGCTGTTATTATGCAGTATCTAATTCACAGTGGGGATAGCTGTTATTATACAGTATCTAATTCACCTTGGGGATAGCTGTTATTATACAGTATCTAATTCACAGTGAGGATAGCTGTTATTATGCAGTATCTAATTCACAGTGGGGATAGCTGTTATTATACCATATCTAATTCACAGTGGGGATAGCTGTTATTATACAGTATCTAATTCACAGTGGGGATAGCTGTTATTATACAGTATCTAATTCACAGTGGGGATAGCTGTTATTATAGAGTATCTAATTCACAGTGAGGATAGCTGTTATTATAGAGTATCTAATTCACAGTGGGGATAGCTGTTGTTATACAGTATCTAATTCACAGTGGGGATAGCTGTTATTATACAGTATCTAATTCACAGTGGGGATAGCTGTTATTATACAGTATCTAATTCACAGTGGGGATAGCTGTTATTATACAGTATCTAATTCACAGTGGGGATAGCTGTTATTATACCATATCTAATTCACAGTGGGGATAGCTGTTATTATACAGTATCTAATTCACAGTGGGGATAGCTGTTATTATACAGTATCTAATTCACAGTGGGGATAGCTGTTATTATACCATATCTAATTCACAGTGAGGATAGCTGTTATTATACAGTATCTAATTCACAGTGGGGATAGCTGTTATTATACAGTATCTAATTCACAGTGGGGATAGCTGTTATTATACAGTATCTAATTCACAGTGGGGATAGCTGTTATTATACAGTATCTAATTCACAGTGAGGATAGCTGTTATTATGCAGTGTCTAATTCACAGTGGGGATAGCTGTTATTATACAGTATCTAATTCACAGTGGGGATAGCTGTTATTATACAGTATCTAATTCACAGTGGGGATAGCTGTTATTATACAGTATCTAATTCACAGTGGGGATAGCTGTTATTATACAGTATCTAATTCACAGTGGGGATAGCTATTATGCAGTATCTAATTCACAGTGGGGATAGCTGTTATTATACCATATCTAATTCACAGTGGGGATAGCTGCTATTATAGAGTATCTAATTCACAGTGGGGATAGCTGTTATTATACAGTATCTAATTCACAGTGGGGATAGCTGTTATTATACCATATCTAATTCACAGTGAGGATAGCTGTTATTATACAGTATCTAATTCACAGTGGGGATAGCTGTTATTATACAGTATCTAATTCACAGTGGGGATAGCTGTTATTATAGAGTATCTAATTCACAGTGGGGATAGCTGTTATTATACAGTATCTAATTCACAGTGGGGATAGCTGTTATTATACAGTATCTAATTCACAGTGGGGATAGCTGTTATTATACAGTATCTAATTCACAGTGGGGATAGCTGTTATTATACCATATCTAATTCACAGTGGGGATAGCTGTTATTATACAGTATCTAATTCACAGTGGGGATAGCTGTTATTATACAGTATCTAATTCACAGTGGGGATAGCTGTTATTATACCATATCTAATTCACAGTGGGGATAGCTGTTATTATACAGTATCTAATTCACAGTGGGGATAGCTGTTATTATACAGTATCTAATTCACAGTGGGGATAGCTGTTATTATCAGTATCTAATTCACAGTGGGGATAGCTGTTATTATAGAGTATCTAATTCACAGTGGGGATAGCTGTTATTATACCATATCTAATTCACAGTGGGGATAGCTGTTATTATACAGTATCTAATTCACAGTGGGGATAGCTGTTATTATACAGTATCTAATTCACAGTGGGGATAGCTGTTATTATACAGTATCTAATTCACAGTGGGGATAGCTGTTATTATACAGTATCTAATTCACAGTGGGGATAGCTGTTATTATACAGTATCTAATTCACAGTGGGGATAGCTGTTATTATGCAGTATCTAATTCACAGTGGGGATAGCTGTTATTATACAGTATCTAATTCACAGTGGGGATAGCTGTTATTATACAGTATCTAATTCACAGTGGGGATAGCTGTTATTATACCATATCTAATTCACAGTGGGGATAGCTGTTATTATGCAGTATCTAATTCACAGTGGGGATAGCTGTTATTATACAGTATCTAATTCACAGTGAGGATAGCTGTTATTATGCAGTATCTAATTCACAGTGGGGATAGCTGTTATTATACCATATCTAATTCACAGTGGGGATAGCTGTTATTATACAGTATCTAATTCACAGTGGGGATAGCTGTTATTATACAGTATCTAATTCACAGTGGGGATAGCTGTTATTATAGAGTATCTAATTCACAGTGAGGATAGCTGTTATTATAGAGTATCTAATTCACAGTGGGGATAGCTGTTGTTATACAGTATCTAATTCACAGTGGGGATAGCTGTTATTATACAGTATCTAATTCACAGTGGGGATAGCTGTTATTATACAGTATCTAATTCACAGTCGGGATAGCTGTTATTATACAGTATCTAATTCACAGTGGGGATAGCTGTTATTATACCATATCTAATTCACAGTGGGGATAGCTGTTATTATACAGTATCTAATTCACAGTGGGGATAGCTGTTATTATACAGTATCTAATTCACAGTGGGGATAGCTGTTATTATACCATATCTAATTCACAGTGAGGATAGCTGTTATTATACAGTATCTAATTCACAGTGGGGATAGCTGTTATTATACAGTATCTAATTCACAGTGGGGATAGCTGTTATTATACAGTATCTAATTCACAGTGGGGATAGCTGTTATTATACAGTATCTAATTCACAGTGAGGATAGCTGTTATTATGCAGTGTCTAATTCACAGTGGGGATAGCTGTTATTATACAGTATCTAATTCACAGTGGGGATAGCTGTTATTATACAGTATCTAATTCACAGTGGGGATAGCTGTTATTATACAGTATCTAATTCACAGTGGGGATAGCTGTTATTATACAGTATCTAATTCACAGTGGGGATAGCTGCTATTATACAGTATCTAATTCACAGTGGGGATAGCTGTTATTATACCATATCTAATTCACAGTGGGGATAGCTGCTATTATAGAGTATCTAATTCACAGTGGGGATAGCTGTTATTCTACAGTATCTAATTCACAGTGGGGATAGCTGTTATTATACCATATCTAATTCACAGTGAGGATAGCTGTTATTATACAGTATCTAATTCACAGTGGGGATAGCTGTTATTATACAGTATCTAATTCACAGTGGGGATAGCTGTTATTATAGAGTATCTAATTCACAGTGGGGATAGCTGTTATTATACAGTATCTAATTCACAGTGGGGATAGCTGTTATTATACAGTATCTAATTCACAGTGGGGATAGCTGTTATTATACAGTATCTAATCCACAGTGGGGATAGCTGTTATTATACCATATCTAATTCACAGTGGGGATAGCTGTTATTATACTGTATCTAATTCACAGTGGGGATAGCTGTTATTATACAGTATCTAATTCACAGTGGGGATAGCTGTTATTATACAGTATCTAATTCACAGTGGGGATAGCTGTTATTATACAGTATCTAATTCACAGTGGGGATAGCTGTTATTATACCATATATAATTCACAGTGGGGATAGCTGTTATTATACAGTATCTAATTCACAGTGAGGATAGCTGTTATTATACAGTATCTAATTCACAGTGGGGATAGCTGTTATTATAGAGTATCTAATTCACAGTGGGGATAGCTGTTATTATACAGTATCTAATTCACAGTGGGGATAGCTGTTATTATACAGTATCTAATTCACAGTGGGGATAGCTGTTATTATACAGTATCTAATTCACAGTGAGGATAGCTGTTATTATACCATATCTAATTCACAGTGGGGATAGCTGCTATTATACCATATCTAATTCACAGTGGGGATAGCTGTTATTATACAGTATCTAATTCACAGTGGGGATAGCTGTTATTATACCATATCTAATTCACAGTGGGGATAGCTGTTATTATACCATATCTAATTCACAGTGGGGATAGCTGTTATTATACCATATCTAATTCACAGTGGGGATAGCTGTTATTATACAGTATCTAATTCACAGTGGGGATAGCTGTTATTATACAGTATCTAATTCACAGTGGGGATAGCTGTTATTATACAGTATCTAATTCACAGTGGGGATAGCTGCTATTATACAGTATCTAATTCACAGTGGGGATAGCTGTTATTATACAGCATCTAATTCACAGTGGGGATAGCTGTTATTATACCATATCTAATTCACAGTGGGGATAGCTGTTATTATACAGTATCTAATTCACAGTGGGGATAGCTGTTATTATACCATATCTAATTCACAGTGAGGATAGCTGTTATTATACAGTATCTAATTCACAGTGGGGATAGCTGTTATTATACCATATATAATTCACAGTGGGGATAGCTGTTATTATACAGTATCTAATTCACAGTGAGGATAGCTGTTATTATACAGTATCTAATTCACAGTGGGGATAGCTGTTATTATAGAGTATCTAATTCACAGTGGGGATAGCTGTTATTATACAGTATCTAATTCACAGTGGGGATAGCTGTTATTATACAGTATCTAATTCACAGTGGGGATAGCTGTTATTATACAGTATCTAATTCACAGTGGGGATAGCTGTTATTATACAGTATCTAATTCACAGTGAGGATAGCTGTTATTATACCATATCTAATTCACAGTGGGGATAGCTGCTATTATACCATATCTAATTCACAGTGGGGATAGCTGTTATTATACAGTATCTAATTCACAGTGGGGATAGCTGTTATTATACCATATCTAATTCACAGTGGGGATAGCTGTTATTATACAGTATCTAATTCACAGTGGGGATAGCTGTTATTATACCATATCCAATTCACAGTGGGGATAGCTGTTATTATACCATATCTAATTCACAGTGGGGATAGCTGTTATTATACTGTATCTAATTCACAGTGGGGATAGCTGTTATTATACAGTATCTAATTCACAGTGGGGATAGCTGTTATTATACAGTATCTAATTCACAGTGGGGATAGCTGTTATTATACAGTATCTAATTCACAGTGGGGATAGCTGTTATTATACCATATATAATTCACAGTGGGGATAGCTGTTATTATACAGTATCTAATTCACAGTGAGGATAGCTGTTATTATACAGTATCTAATTCACAGTGGGGATAGCTGTTATTATAGAGTATCTAATTCACAGTGGGGATAGCTGTTATTATACAGTATCTAATTCACAGTGGGGATAGCTGTTATTATACAGTATCTAATTCACAGTGGGGATAGCTGTTATTATACAGTATCTAATTCACAGTGGGGATAGCTGTTATTATACAGTATCTAATTCACAGTGAGGATAGCTGTTATTATACCATATCTAATTCACAGTGGGGATAGCTGCTATTATACCATATCTAATTCACAGTGGGGATAGCTGTTATTATACCGTATCTAATTCACAGTGGGGATAGCTGTTATTATACCATATCTAATTCACAGTGGGGATAGCTGTTATTATACCATATCTAATTCACAGTGGGGATAGCTGTTATTATACCATATCTAATTCACAGTGGGGATAGCTGTTATTATACAGTATCTAATTCACAGTGGGGATAGCTGTTATTATACCATATCTAATTCACAGTGGGGATAGCTGTTATTATACAGTATCTAATTCACAGTGGGGATAGCTGTTATTATACCATATCTAATTCACAGTGAGGATAGCTGTTATTATACAGTATCTAATTCACAGTGGGGATAGCTGTTATTATACCATATCTAATTCACAGTGAGGATAGCTGTTATTATACAGTATCTAATTCACAGTGGGGATAGCTGTTATTATACCATATATAATTCACAGTGGGGATAGCTGTTATTATACAGTATCTAATTCACAGTGAGGATAGCTGTTATTATACAGTATCTAATTCACAGTGGGGATAGCTGTTATTATAGAGTATCTAATTCACAGTGGGGATAGCTGTTATTATACAGTATCTAATTCACAGTGGGGATAGCTGCTATTATACAGTATCTAATTCACAGTGGGGATAGCTGTTATTATACAGCATCTAATTCACAGTGGGGATAGCTGTTATTATACCATATCTAATTCACAGTGGGGATAGCTGTTATTATACAGTATCTAATTCACAGTGGGGATAGCTGTTATTATACCATATCTAATTCACAGTGGGGATAGCTGTTATTATACAGTATCTAATTCACAGTGGGGATAGCTGTTATTATACAGTATCTAATTCACAGTGGGGATAGCTGTTATTATACCATATCTAATTCACAGTGGGGATAGCTGTTATTATACAGTATCTAATTCACAGTGGGGATAGCTGTTATTATACCATATCTAATTCACAGTGGGGATAGCTGTTATTATACAGTATCTAATTCACAGTGGGGATAGCTGTTATTATACAGTATCTAATTCACAGTGAGGATAGCTGTTATTATACAGTATCTAATTCACAGTGGGGATAGCTGTTATTATACCATATCTAATTCACAGTGGGGATAGCTGTTATTATACAGTATCTAATTCACAGTGGGGATAGCTGTTATTATACAGTATCTAATTCACAGTGGGGATAGCTGTTATTATACCATATCTAATTCACAGTGGGGATAGCTGTTATTATACCATATCTAATTCACAGTGGGGATAGCTGTTATTATACAGTATCTAATTCACAGTGGGGATAGCTGTTATTATACAGTATCTAATTCACAGTGGGGATAGCTGTTATTATACAGTATCTAATTCACAGTGAGGATAGCTGTTATTATACCATATCTAATTCACAGTGGGGATAGCTGTTATTATACAGTATCTAATTCACAGTGGGGATAGCTGTTATTATACCATATCTAATTCACAGTGGGGATAGCTGTTATTATACCATATCTAATTCACAGTGGGGATAGCTGTTATTATACAGTATCTAATTCACAGTGGGGATAGCTGTTATTATACAGTATCTAATTCACAGTGGGGATAGCTGTTATTATACAGTATCTAATTCACAGTGAGGATAGCTGTTATTATACCATATCTAATTCACAGTGGGGATAGCTGTTATTATACAGTATCTAATTCACAGTGGGGATAGCTGCTATTATACAGTATCTAATTCACAGTGGGGATAGCTGCTATTATACCATATCTAATTCACAGTGGGGATAGCTGTTATTATACCATATCTAATTCACAGTGGGGATAGCTGTTATTATACAGTATCTAATTCACAGTGGGGATAGCTGTTATTATACAGTATCTAATTCACAGTGGGGATAGCTGTTATTATACAGTATCTAATTCACAGTGGGGATAGCTGTTATTATACCATATCTAATTCACAGTGGGGATAGCTGTTATTATACAGTATCTAATTCACAGTGGGGATAGCTGTTATTATACAGTATCTAATTCACAGTGGGGATAGCTGTTATTATACAGTATCTAATTCACAGTGGGGATAGCTGTTATTATACAGTATCTAATTCACAGTGGGGATAGCTGTTATTATACAGTATCTAATTCACAGTGGGGATAGCTGTTATTATACAGTATCTAATTCACAGTGGGGATAGCTGTTATTATACAGTATCTAATTCACAGTGGGGATAGCTGTTATTATACAGTATCTAATTCACAGTGGGGATAGCTGTTATTATACAGTATCTAATTCACAGTGGGGATAGCTGCTATTATACAGTATCTAATTCACAGTGGGGATAGCTGTTATTATACAGTATCTAATTCACAGTGGGGATAGCTGTTATTATACCATATCTAATTCACAGTGGGGATAGCTGTTATTATACCATATCTAATTCACAGTGGGGATAGCTGTTATTATACCATATCTAATTCACAGTGGGGATAGCTGTTATTATACCATATCTAATTCACAGTGGGGATAGCTGTTATTATACAGTATCTAATTCACAGTGGGGATAGCTGTTATTATACAGTATCTAATTCACAGTGGGGATAGCTGTTATTATACAGTATCTAATTCACAGTGGGGATAGCTGTTATTATACCATATCTAATTCACAGTGGGGATAGCTGCTATTATACCATATCTAATTCACAGTGGGGATAGCTGTTATTATACCATATCTAATTCACAGTGGGGATAGCTGTTATTATACAGTATCTAATTCACAGTGGGGATAGCTGTTATTATACAGTATCTAATTCACAGTGGGGATAGCTGTTATTATACAGTATCTAATTCACAGTGGGGATAGCTGTTATTATACAGTATCTAATTCACAGTGGGGATAGCTGTTATTATACAGTATCTAATTCACAGTGGGGATAGCTGTTATTATACAGTATCTAATTCACAGTGGGGATAGCTGTTATTATACAGTATCTAATTCACAGTGGGGATAGCTGTTATTATACAGTATCTAATTCACAGTGGGGATAGCTGTTATTATACAGTATCTAATTCACAGTGGGGATAGCTGTTATTATACAGTATCTAATTCACAGTGGGGATAGCTGCTATTATACAGTATCTAATTCACAGTGGGGATAGCTGTTATTATACCATATCTAATTCACAGTGGGGATAGCTGTTATTATACAGTATCTAATTCACAGTGGGGATAGCTGTTATTATACAGTATCTAATTCACAGTGGGGATAGCTGTTATTATACAGTATCTAATTCACAGTGGGGATAGCTGTTATTATACAGTATCTAATTCACAGTGGGGATAGCTGTTATTATACCATATCTAATTCACAGTGGGGATAGCTGTTATTATACCATATCTAATTTATAGCTGTTATTATACAGTATCTAATTCACAGTGGGGATAGCTGTTATTATACCATATCTAATTCACAGTGGGGATAGCTGTTATTATACCATATCTAATTCACAGTGGGGATAGCTGTTATTATACAGTATCTAATTCACAGTGGGGATAGCTGTTATTCTGCAGTATATAAACATATTGTTATGAGATTCTATAGAACATTTGAATTGTTGCACATTATTAGGTGAATATGCCATTTCATTTGAACTCAGTTCGTTTTCCTTCCCATTTTTTGCAGACTTTGCAGTCGCAGTACGGCCAGTGGCAGCAGTGTTGAGAAGGAAACCAGACATCTCCTCATCGCTGCTCAGTTCGTGGCCCCGGTCTCAACACCGACATGACCACGGCAGAGGGCTGGTGACTCCTGACTGGCCGGCATCGTTCTCCAACCATCACCTGTCTACCCTCAGTCTGCTCAGCTCTCAGGAGGAATACAGGAGCCAAGGTCAGTCAGTCAATCAATCAGTCCTGGCTAATAGTCTACTCTACTTCCCAGCTAATGCCCTGCCAAGGCCTGCAGTGTTGCAGCCCCATGTGATATGGGACCGACTGGAGGAGGGCACATTTACATCCACCAACATCTGATGCATTTCAGGCTGCTACTTTTCAAATAGTATTCTAAATAATTTAGACACTTTTGCTGTGCTTTATTGAGCTTGCCTGGCACTCGTAGCTATGATGTGGGCGTGCCCCAAGGGTCAATACTGGGGCCCCTCCTGTTCAGCCTGTACATTAATGATCTGCCTTCTGTCTGTACTGGGTCTGAAGTTCAAATGTATGCAGATGATACAGTGATATATGTGCATGCAAAGAGCAAACAACAAGCTGCACAAGAACTCACTACTGTAATGGTCCAGGTTACAAAGTGGCTCAGTGACTCGTGTTTGCATCTCAATGTGAAAAAAACTGTTTGCATGTTCTTCACAAAGAGGGCAACAGATGCTACTGAGCCAGATGTCTATGTGTCAGGGGAGAAGCTCCAGGTGGTTTCCGATTTTAAGTACCTTGGCATCATACTTGATTCCAACCTCTCTTTTAAAAAGCATGTAAAAAGTTCATTCAAATAACTAAATTCAATCTAGCTAATTTCCGATTTATACAAAATTGTTTGACTACAGAGGTAGCAAAACTATACTTCAAATCTATGATACTCCCCCACTTAACATACTGCTTGACTAGTTGGGCCCAAGCTTGCTGTACAACATTAAAACCTATTCAGTCTGTCTACAAACAGGCTCTCAAAGTGCTTGATAGGAAGCCCAATAGCCATCATCATTGTCACATCCTTAGAAAACATGAGCTCTTGAGTTGGGAAAATCTTGTGCAATACACCGACGCATGTCTTGTATTCAAGATACAGCAGTGTTGGCCTGGCTCCCCCTCCACTCAATATTTTTGTTAAACAGAAAACCCAGACATATGGCAGCAGATCCACAAGGTCTGCCATGAGAGGTGACTGTATAGTTCCCCTAAGGAAAAGCACCTTTAGTAAATCTGCATTCTCTGTGAGAGCTTCCCATGTCTGGAATACACTGCCATCAGACACACATAACTGCACCACATATCACACTTTCACAAAATGCTTGAACACATGGCTAAAGGTCAATCAGATTTGTGAACATGGTCCCTAGCTGTGTGTTGCCGCTTTCCATGTTGTCTGTAGCTTGTGAGGTATGGAAACACTTTGTTGCTTTTATGAATTTTGTCTTGCTGCTTTTTGTTCTATGTTGCTCTGTCTGTATGCTATGTCTTGCTTGTCCTATGTTGCTATGTTGCTATGTTGCTATGTCTATGGTGCTATTGTCTATATTGTAATTGTTTTTAATAACCTGCCCAGGGACTGCGGTTGAAAATTAGCCGGCTGGCTAAAACCGACACTTTTACTGAAACGTTGATTAATGTGCACTGTCCCTGTAAAAATAAAATAAACTAAACTAAACAAAGTGTGTGCTTTATTGAGCTTGCCTGGCACTATGGAACAATGTGTGTGCTTTATTGAGCTTGCCTGGCACTATGGAACAAACTGTGATCTTTATTGAGCTTGCCTGGCACTATGGAACAAACTGTGATCTTTATTGATCTTGCCTGGCACTATGGAACAAGGTGTGATCTTTATTGAGCTTGCCTGGCACCATGGAACAAGGTGTGATCTTTATTGAGCTTGCCTGGCACTATGGAACACTGCTTTATTGAGCTTGCCTGGCACTATGGAACACAGCTTTATTGAGCTTGCCTGGCACTATGGAACACTGCTTTATTGAGCTTGCCTGGCACTATGGAACACTGCTTTATTGAGCTTGCCTGGCACTATGGAACACTGCTTTATTGAGCTTGCCTGGCACTATGGAACACAGCTTTATTGAGCTTGCCTGGCACTATGGAACACAGCTTTATTGAGCTTGCCTGGCACTGTGGAACACAACTTTATTGAGCTTGCCTGGCACTGTGGAACACAACTTTTTTGAGCTTGCCTGGCACTGTGGAACACAACTTTATTGAGCTTGCCTGGCACTGTGGAACACAACTTTATTGAGCTTGCCTGGCACTGTGGAACACAACTTTATTGAGCTTGCCTGGCACTGTGGAACACAACTTTATTGAGCTTGCCTGGCACTGTAGAACACAGCTTTATTGATCTTGCCTGGCACTATGGAACAAGGTGTGATCTTTATTGATCTTGCCTGGCACTATGGAACAAGGTGTGCTCTTTATTGAGCTTGCCTGGCACTATGGAACAACGTTGGATAGTCCTAGAGGACTAAACCCTTCCCATCTGATCCATTGGCAAGTTCTAGAAAAAGCTAAAAGTATTTGAGTTTTTTTAAATACTTGAAAAATAGGTTAAGATAAGGGAGGATGGCTCTGGGTACCCGGTTGGAGGCACAATGACAGACAGGACACAGACTCAAGATGAATATTAACCCTTTATTACAGTGTTCCCCAACTGACGGCCCGCGCACCGATGTGGCCCCCCAGGTCTTCTGAGCAAAAAAAATATATATCGATATTTCTTTGGTGTGTGGACTTTTCATTGTTGGACATAAAAGACTGTAAAAAAACATCCAGGAAATTAGCTCCAAGTGATTTTAATATAAGAAATCTGTTCCCAAGTATTCCTACCCATAATACAGAAAGACAAAGTGATTGTATTGGGGTGGCAGGGTAGCCTAGTGGTTAGAGAGTTGGACTAGTAACCGAAAGGTTGCAAGTTCAAATCCCCGAGCTGACAAGAACAACACATCTGTTGTTCTGCCCCTGAACAGGTAGTTAACCCACTGTTCCTAGGACGTCATTGAAAATAAGCATTATGTCTGTTTGGCCTTCTTGCGGTGTTCCGGACCACCGACCATCCGCTAACTTGTTGTTGTTGTTGTCTGAATCTAGTTGATGATCCCTCCTTTATTGTCTCAGACACATACAACTTTATAGTGCGCAGTTGACTGAATGGTGTTCGGAACTGATTGGTTCTGGCCCTGTGGCTCTGATTGGTTCTGACACCGGCCCTGTGGCTCTGATTGGTTCTGACACCAGCCCTGTGGCTCAGTAAACAGAAGTGATGAGAAACTATTACCAGGAGGCTCTACACACAAAACAATAGAAACACTTGACCATTGAATTGTAGAAGAATAAAATCGAAGGAAAGAGTTTAATAGCCATGTAATAACCGTTGTGAAAACAATTTACCAGCTAATTACACTTAACAGCCGTTAGGAAGCTGGTTGGTGAAGAGGTGTAAACTTCCTCCTCATTCACACCACAGCCTTGGCTAGCTCACATTTCTTATATACTGGGCCCGGCCATAACCTTGTAATTGGCCGAGGGCCAATAAGGGCAGGGTCAGAGGTCCCATGAGAGATCAGAGGTGGGACCTGTAACTGGACACTTGGCACAGTCAGAGAGTTTTCTACAATACAATGACCAATACATACAACCTCTGGTGAGTCAGTCTATTTGATCACACTTCTGAAGGGTGAGTCAGTCTATTTGATCACACTTCTGAAGGGTGAGTCAGTCTATTTGATCACACTTCTGAAGGGTGAGTCAGTCTATTTGATCACACTTCTGAAGGGTGAGTCAGTCTATTTGATCACACTTCTGAAGGGTGAGTCAGTCTATTTGATCACACTTCTGAAGGGTGAGTCAGTCTATTTGATCACACTTCTGAAGGGTGAGTCAGTCTATTTGATCACACTTCTGAAGGGTGAGTCAGTCTATTTGATCACACTTCTGAAGGGTGAGTCAGTCTATTTGATCACACTTCTGAAGGGTGAGAGTCTATTTGATCACACTTCTGAAGGGTGAGTCAGTCTATTTGATCACACTTCTGAAGGGTGAGTCAGTCATTTGATCACACTTCTGAAGGGTGAGTCAGTCTATTTGATCACACTTCTGAAGGGTGAGTCAGTTATTTGATCACACTTCTGAAGGGTGAGTCAGTCTATTTGATCACACTTCTGAAGGGTGAGTCAGTCTATTTGATCACACTTCTGAAGGGTGAGTCAGTCTATTTGATCACACTTCTGAAGGGTGAGTCAGTCTATTTGATCACACTTCTGAAGGGTGAGTCAGTCTATTTGATCACACTTCTGAAGGGTGAGTCAGTCTATTTGATCACACTTCTGAAGGGTGAGTCAGTCTATTTGATCACACTTCTGAAGGGTGAGTCAGTCTATTTGATCACACTTCTGAAGGGTGAGTCAGTCTATTTGATCACACTTCTGAAGGGTGAGTCAGTCTATTTGATCACACTTCTGAAGGGTGAGTCAGTCTATTTGATCACACTTCTGAAGGGTGAGTCAGTCTTGGTACGAGAGCTCCATCAGGGAGCTATCCCCTTCTGCCTCTGCCTGGCCTCCAGACAGCACGACCACGGCTGCTTCCTGCTTGGTTAGACCCTGGCTGTGTCCCAAATGGCACCCTGTTCCCTGCATAGTGCACTACGTTTGACCAGAGCTGCAGTGGTCAACTCCACCCTGTCCCAGATTTACCTCAGCTGGCACAAACACATGGTTTCTGCAGTGTCCCAGATTTAACAAAGTGCATCTGGAGAAGATAAGGACATGTCAACCTGCTAATATTCACCTGCTCACCTACTTTTCTGTTGTAGTGTTAGAGTATTACAGGACATTCTGTAAATGCTGTTTTTTTCACAAATGACATGGAATCTAATTTGTAAATCACAACTAGGTAAAGGTATGATGATTCTTAGTAGTCCACATAATGCATAGTCCTTTAGCCATAGTAGAGCACGGAGAGAAAACCCACACATCGGTTCCCCATCTCTCATTGGCTACAAGACCTGTCATGTCTTCGATCACCTCATCAGGTCCACTATCAGAGACATAAAGACACTTGAATCAGTCTGACTGGGGATCAGTATGAACAAGCCTTCCTGTATCAATGACATCACATCCTCTTCTGGGGACACTAGATTCAGTCTGACTGGGGATCAGTATAAACAAGCCTTCCTGTATCAATGACATCACATCCTCTTCTGGGGAGACTAGATTCAGTCTGACTGGGGATCAGTATGAACAAGCCTTCCTGTATCAATGACATCACATCCTCTTCTGGGAACACTAGATTCAGTCTGACTGGGGATCAGTATAAACAAGCATTCCTGTATCAATGACATCACATCCTCTTCTGGGGACACTAGATTCAGTCTGACTGGGGATCAGTATAAACAAGCCTTCCTGTATCAATGACATCACATCCTCTTCTGGGGACACTAGATTCAGTCTGACTGGGGATCAGTATAAACAAGCATTCCTGTATCAATGACATCACATCCTCTTCTGGGGACACTAGATTCAGTCTGACTGGGGATCAGTATAAACAAGCCTTCCTGTATCAATGACATCACATCCTCTTCTGGGGACACTAGATTCAGTCTGACTGGGGATCAGTATAAACAAGCCTTCCTGTATCAATGACATCACATCCTCTTCTGGGGACACAAGTCTGACATCAGTATAAACATCCTCTTCTGACATCACATCCTCTTCTGGGGACACTAGATTCAGTCTGACTGGGGATCAGTATAAACAAGCCTTCCTGTATCAATGACATCACATCCTCTTCTGGGGACACTAGATTCAGTCTGACTGGGGATCAGTATAAACAAGCCTTCCTGTATCAATGACATCACATCCTCTTCTGGGGACACTAGATTCAGTCTGACTGGGGATCAGTATAAACAAGCCTTCCTGTATCAATGACATCACATCCTCTTCTGGGGACACTAGATTCAGTCTGACTGGGGATCAGTATAAACAAGCCTTCCTGTATCAATGACATCACATCCTCTTCTGGGGACACTAGATTCAGTCTGACTGGGGATCAGTATAAACAAGCCTTCCTGTATCAATGACATCACATCCTCTTCTGGGGACACTAGATTCAGTCTGACTGGGGATCAGTATAAACAAGCCTTCCTGTATCAATGACATCACATCCTCTTCTGGGGACACTAGATTCAGTCTGACTGGGGATCAGTATAAACAAGCCTTCCTGTATCAATGACATCACATCCTCTTCTGGGGACACTAGATTCAGTCTGACTGGGGATCAGTATAAACAAGCCTTCCTGTATCAATGACATCACATCCTCTTCTGGGGACACTAGATTCAGTCTGACTGGGGATCAGTATAAACAAGCCTTCCTGTATCAATGACATCACATCCTCTTCTGGGAACACTAGATTCAGTCTGACTGGGGATCAGTATAAACAAGCCTTCCTGTATCAATGACATCACATCCTCTTCTTGGGAGACTAGATTCAGTCTGACTGGGGATCAGTATAAACAAGCCTTCCTGTATCAATGACATCACATCCTCTTCTGGGGACACTAGATTCAGTCTGACTGGGGATCAGTATAAACAAGCCTTCCTGTATAACAGTTCCCTCTCTGTCTGGAGAAATGCATGAAAGGTTCCATGTATCCACTACGCTTTGTTTCGGGACAAATAGGATCACTCGGAGTTACAATGCAGCAATTGTTTACTTGCCGAGGATTATAGGCTCAATGTGTCTTTCTTAATCACGCAGGTCGCCAGCCTGGGTAAGAAACTGGGGAAAACGCAGAGTGGAATGTTGACCTTTTCTACGTTGGTGTCTGGACGGCGTTCGCGCTTGTTGGATGCATCTCCGCATTGTCGTTTGTTGTTAACCGACTGGCCAGTGTTACCCGGAGCGCCCCCTTCTGATAGCGGAGTGGAAGGGGTGGTATGGGGTGGCAGGGAGGGCTGCAGGTAGCATGGGGTGGCAGGGAGGGCTGCAGGTAGCATGGGGTGGCAGGGAGGGCTGCAGGGGGAGCAGCAGGTAGGAGGGGGTGGCAGGGAGGGCCGCAGGGGGAGCAGCAGGTAGCATGGGGTGGCAGGGAGGGCTGCAGCAGCAGGTGCATGGGGTGGCAGCAGGTAGCATGGGGTGGCAGGGAGGGCTGCAGGGGGAGCAGCAGGTAGGATGGGTGGCAGGGAGGGCTGCAGGGGGGGTGGCAGGGAGGGCTGCAGGGGGAGCAGCAGGTAGCATGGGGTGGATGGGGTGGGGGGGGAGGGAGGGCTGCAGGGGGAGCAGCAGGTAGCATGGGGTGGCAGGGAGGGCTGCAGGGGGGCATGGGGTAGCAGGGGGGGCTGGAGGGCTGCAGGTAGGATGGGGTGGCAGGGAGGGCTGCAGGGGGAGCAGCAGGTAGCATGGGGTGGCAGGGAGGGCTGCAGGGGGAGCAGCAGGTAGCATGGGGTGGCAGGGAGGGCTGCAGGTAGCATGGGGTGGCAGGGAGGGCTGCAGGGGGAGCAGCAGGTAGCATGGGGTGGCAGGGAGGGCTGCAGGGGGAGCAGCAGGTAGCATGGGGTGGCAGGGAGGGCTGCAGGGGGGCAGCAGGTAGTAGCAGGGGGGCTGCAGGGGGGCAGCAGGTAGCATGGGGTGGCAGGGAGGGCTGCAGGGGGAGCAGCAGGTAGCATGGGGTGGCAGGGAGGGCTGCAGGGGGAGCAGCAGGTAGCATGGGGTGGCAGGGAGGGCTGCAGGGGGAGCAGCAGGTAGCATGGGGTGGCAGGGAGGGCTGCAGGGGGAGCAGCAGGTAGCATGGGGTGGCAGGGAGGGGCAGGGGGAGGTAGGTAGCATGGGGTGGAGGGAGGGCTGCAGGTAGCTTGGGGTGGCAGGGAGGGCTGCAGGGGGAGCAGCAGGTAGCATGGGGTGGCAGGGAGGGCTGCAGGGGGAGCAGCAGGTAGCATGGGGTGGCAGGGAGGGCTGAGGGCTGGGGGGCAGGGAGGGCTGCAGGGGGGAGCAGCAGGGCATGGGGTGGCAGGGAGGGCTGCAGGGGGAGCAGCGGGTAGCATGGGGTGGCAGGGAGGGCTGCAGGGGGAGCAGCAGGTAGCATGGGGTGGCAGGGAGGGCTGCAGGGGGAGCAGCAGGTAGCATGGGGTGGCAGGGAGGGCAGCAGGGGGAGCAGCGGGTAGCATGGGGTGGCAGGGAGGGCAGCAGGGGGAGCAGCAGGTAGCATGGGGTGGCAGGGAGGGCAGCAGGGGGAGCAGCAGGTAGCATGGGGTGGCAGGGAGGGCAGCAGGGGGAGCAGCAGGGTGCATGGGGTGGCAGGTAGCCTAGTGGTTAGAGCATTGAGCCGGTAACCGAAAGGTTGCAAGATCGAATCCCCGAGCTGACAAGGTAATGATCTGTCATTCTTCTCCTGAGCAAGGCAGTTAACACACTGTTCCTCGGGGGTCGTGGATGTCGATTTAGGCAGGCACCGGCACCTCTCTGATTCAGAGGGGTTGGGTTAAATGTGGAAGACTTTTCAGTTGAAGGCATTCAGTTGTACAACTGACTAGGTATCTCCCTTTCCCAACAAGAGGCCCGGAGATGATACTAGTATCTAATAGATCTTCCTGCACCTTTGTCGCTTTGGGTACCTGTGTCTGGAGCCTGATCTTCCTGTACCGTCGCTGGGGTTACCTGTGTCTGCGGCCACTGTGCCACTTCTTTCCCTATGATTTTGAAGTCGACGTCGTCAACCTTCCATCCCTGCTCTGGATCGAGTGGGGCTTCTCCATCTGTCGCAGGCCTGCACCAGGCACCGGGAGCAACGGGCTCAAGTCATCCTGCCTCTCGCCCATCCATAAAGGGTTCTCTGAATCCTGTGAAGCATGGGAGTTGGTGGATTTCCTCATCCTTCTTGCAAGCCGTGATTTTTAGCAGCTCCATGGTAACAAATGTAACCGTTCCCAGTGCAAAAACAATGTCCTATCCCGTACCAGGACATAAACATAGATTCTCTCCTAGTCCATGTGGTTTTTAATGACATTACTAAGCTGCTCCTGAATGTACTACAGCAGGACATTGATTCTATCCTAATCCATGTGGGTTTTAATGACATTACTAAGCTGCTCCTGAATGTACTACACCAGGACATTGATTCTATCCTAGTCCATGTGGGTTTTAATGACATTACTAAGCTGCTCCTGAATGTACTACACCAGGACATTGATTCTATCCTAGTCCATGTGGGTTTTAATGACATTGCTAAGCTGCTCCTGAATGTACTACACCAGGACATGGACATTGATTCTATCATAGTCCATGTGGGTTTTAATGGCATTATGAAGGGCAGCTCTGAACAGTTGAAACTGGATTTTAAAGAGCTGATTGACTTTCTGCTAACAAAAGACCCATCATATCTGGCCCTCTGCCATCTCTGAAATGTGGCATTGAATGCTTTAGCAGGATTCTTTCTCTTCACAACTGGCTACGTGATTATTGCAGCTCAATGGGTGTAACTTTTGTTGACAATTTCGATGCCTTCTGGAAACAAAACAGGTTTTATAAGGAGGATGGGATCCACCCAAATCCTGTGGGACCCTGGGTCCTTTCACAGCACTTTAAGGCTGAGTTGAGACAATGACTTATCAATGACCCAAGCCCAGCTCAGATAATCCCTACCATTGTGACGCAGAGTTGTCATAATGCTTTAGCAAATGTACATTATACCAGGGACATTGTTAGACACAATATAAGTCACCTAATGTATGTCCCTCTATCTGCCCTGAATGCCTCTACTGATCCTACAGCAATTACATGCAGTAAACATGTGACTATGAACCAGATGTATACTGTTAGTGCTGAGCCAGTATACCCTAGGAGGAAGTCCACGTTAAGAAACAAGGTTCATGAAATCAATAATATCTCTGAAACTCACTTAAGATAAAAACCTTTGATGATACAATGGTAGCAATACATGGCTATAACATCTACAGAAAAGACAGAAATGCCAATGGTGGAGGTGCTGCTGTTTATATTCAGAACCACATTCCTGTAAAGAATAAAGAGGATCTCATGTTAAATACTGTTGTAGTAATATGGCTACAGGTTCATCTGCCTCACTTAAAGCCCATTCTGATGGGAACCTGCTGTAGACCTCCAAGCGCTAACAGTCAGTATGTGGATAACGTATGTGAAATGCTTGATAATGTATGTGATATCAACAGAGAGGTATATTTTCTGGGTGATTTAAATATTGAAATTGATTGGGGTTGTTTTGTGCATCTTTTTACATGATCACATGTAAAACGTAGTGCACTAAATAGGGAATAGTGGTCGAACGTAGTGCACTAAGTAGGGAATAGTGGTCGAACGTAGTGCACTAAATAGGGAGTAGTGGTCGAACGTAGTGCACTAAATAGGGAATAGTGGTCAAACGTAGTCTGCTGCTGGAAAAACGTATGTGTTATTGCTTTACACCCCCTGATATATGTGATTCACCACCTGGATTCGGTCTTATGTAGCAACATTTGAATTTCTGTTTTTTTACATTGGATAAAAGTAGAGACTCAGAGCTACAAAGTGGTATATCATACACTGCATTTGAGGAACAATGGGAAAGAAATTCTGCTGTGAAAGTTGATCAACTTGTAAACTCACTTTTGAGAAAATGGCCTTTGAATACGTTTTGGTATCTACTGGACAGCCCTTCTTTATCTACACCTATTCAGCCCCAGCCATCTCCTTAAGGGTTCATCCGTGCGTTCTATACTAACTTGCAAGCTACTTCCAGACATCTAAGAGAGCGAGAACAGCTCACTAGACATGACTCGCTCTAGCAGAGCTGGTTAGGATGTTATGTTAATCAGGACGTTGGTGACTGCAACTGTGCTGTCAGATTGTCCATTCGTAAATTCAGAGATTTTTGCGTTCAAAGCGCACACTGGACACAAGTAGAGTTGCTCCCGAAAGCTCTGACCTCACAACGACAGTCAAACACCCAAGCTAACTGGCTAACATTGGCTGGCTACTTCCAGACACATAATGAGAGATCACCCCAGGCAGTTTTCATGCTTTGTTGTCGATGTTTACTGACCCCGGACATACTCAATGGGTTCAAAAATGCATCAGTTATTCTGCGCTCTGGCACACTAAGACGAGAGTCTTTTATTAAGAAATGTAGCTAGATAAACTATGAATCCCAATGCATGATGTAACGTTAGCTAGCTAGCTGAAAATACAGTAACTTGAAATGAAAATAGTTTGTCAAAATTAGAGTCTTTTGTTAAGACATGTGGCTAGCTAAACAATGGACCCTAATCACAACGACCAAATTAAGCTAACGTTAGCTAGCTAACAGTACACTGGAAATTAAAATAGTTTGTCAAAATTAGAGTCTTTTGTTAAGACATGTGGCTAGCTAAACAATGGACCCTAATCACAACGACCAAACAAAGCTAACGTTAGCTAGCTAACAGTACACTGGAAATGAAAATAGTTTGTCAAAATTAGAGTCTTTTGTTAAGACATGTGGCTAGCTAAACAATGGACCCTAATCACAACGACCAAACAAAGCTAACGTTAGCTAGCTAACTGGAAATGTAGCTAGCTAGCCTCTCTTACCCGTATACATCATGGATGGACACTTCTCCCTGTCTGATGCTGTGCATGGTTGCCATGGTCGCCATCAGTTTGACAATGTAATCCAGACAGGTGTTGTCTCCATCTCCTTCGCTGTCAATCTCAAATTCCACTGATTTCAAAAAACTCGGTCGTCCAGAAAGTGGAGATCATACACATAACGTTAGCCAGCTAACAGTACACTTTAACTTGACGTTAGGTTTATGCAGTTTTACTGCGGGATAAATCATTTTTAAAAGCTGCGTTTGACACAATTGCCTAAACATACTGACCAGCTCCAATAGACAGATGCGTGCTATGTGGCAGACCAATCCAAACTCATCTCTCGGCATGTCCAGCCCACTCATTATCTCAGCCAATCATGGCTAGTGGGAAGGTTGCTCACCTTTTCTATGGCTAAACCAAGTAGGCTCGTAATTGAACAATTGTATTAGTATTTACAGATGGCAAACACATTTGTTATTAAGGCTTATGAAAGTTCACATGTTCGAGAAGCCATGTGTGCCAAAAAACAGGTAAAAATACACCTTATGGAACAGCGGGGACTGTGAAGGGACACACACATTGGCACACGTGATAACATACGCACTATACACACACGTGATAACATACTCACTATACACACACGTGATAACATACTCACTATACACAGCACTATACACACACGTGATAACATACTCACTATACACACACGTGATAACATACTCACTATACACACACGTGATAACATACTCACTATACACAGCACTATACACACACGTGATAACATACTCACTATACACAGCACTATACACACACGTGATAACATACTCACTATACACAGCACTATACACACACGTGATAACATACTCACTATACACAGCACTATACACACACGTGATAACATACTCACTATACACACACGTGATAACATACTCACTATACACAGCACTATACACACACGTGATAACATACTCACTATACACAGCACTATACACACACGTGATAACATACTCACTATACACACACGTGATAACATACTCACTATACACACACGTGATAACATACTCACTATACACAGCACTATACACACACGTGATAACATACTCACTATACACACACGTGATAACATACTCACTATACACACACGTGATAACATACTCACTATACACACACGTGATAACATACTCACTATACACATCACTATACACACACGTGATAACATACTCACTATACACACACGTGATAACATACTCACTATACACAGCACTATACACACACGTGATAACATACTCACTATACACACACGTGATAACATACTCACTATACACAGCACTATACACACACATGATAACATACGCACTATACACACACGTGATAACATACGCACTATACACAGCACTATACACACACGTTATAACATACTCACTATACACAGCACTATACACACACGTGATAACATACTCACTATACACACACATGATAACATACTCACTATACACAGCACTATACACACACATGATAACATACTCACTATACACACACGTGATAACATACTCACTATACACAGCACTATACACACACATGATAACATACTCACTATACACACACATGATAACATACTCACTATACACAGCACTATACACACACATGATAACATACTCACTATACACAGCACTATACACACACATGATAACATACTCACTATACACACACATGATAACATACTCACTATACACAGCACTATACACACACATGATAACATACTCACTATACACAGCACTATACACACACGTTATAACATACTCACTATACACACACGTGATAACATACTCACTATACACAGCACTATACACACACGTTATAACATACTCACTATACACACACGTGATAACATACGCACTATACACAGCACTATACACACACGTGATAACATACTCACTATACACACACGTGATAACATACTCACTATACACACACGTGATAACATACTCACTATACACACACGTGATAACATACTCACTATACACACACGTGATAACATACTCACTATACACACACGTGATAACATACGCACTATACACAGCACTATACACACACGTGATAACATACTCACTATACACACACGTGATAACATACTCACTATACACACACGTGATAACATACTCACTATACACACACGTGATAACATACTCACTATACACACACGTGATAACATACTCACTATACACACACGTGATAACATACTCACTATACACACACGTGATAACATACTCACTATACACAGCACTATACACACACATGATAACATACTCACTATACACACACATGATAACATACTCACTATACACACACATGATAACATACTCACTATACACACACATGATAACATACTCACTATACACACACATGATAACATACTCACTATACACACACGTGATAACATACTCACTATACACACACGTGATAACATACTCACTATACACACACGTGATAACATACTCACTATACAGCACTATACACACACATGATAACATACTCACTATACACACACATGATAACATACTCACTATACACACACATGATAACATACTCACTATACACACACGTTATAACATACGCACTATACACACACGTGATAACATACTCACTATACACACACATGATAACATACTCACTATACACACACGTGATAACATACTCACTATACACAGCACTATACACACACGTTATAACATACTCACTATACACACACGTGATAACATACTCACTATACACACACGTGATAACATACTCACTATACACAGCACTATACACACACGTGATAACATACTCACTATACACACACGTGATAACATACTCACTATACACACACGTGATAACATACTCACTATACACAGCACTATACACACACATGATAACATACTCACTATACACAGCACTATACACACACATGATAACATACTCACTATACACAGCACTATACACAGCACTATACACACACGTGATAACATACTCACTATACACAGCACTATACACACACATGATAACATACTCACTATACACAGCACTATACACACACATGATAACATACTCACTATACACACACGTGATAACATACTCACTATACACACACGTGATAACATACTCACTATACACACACGTGATAACATACTCACTATACACACACGTGATAACATACGCACTATACACAGCACTATACACACACGTGATAACATACTCACTATACACACACGTGATAACATACTCACTATACACACACGTGATAACATACTCACTATACACACACGTGATAACATACTCACTATACACACACGTGATAACATACTCACTATACACACACGTGATAACATACTCACTATACACAGCACTATACACACACGTGATAACATACTCACTATACACACACGTGATAACATACTCACTATACACACACGTGATAACATACTCACTATACACAGCACTATACACACACGTGATAACATACTCACTATACACACACGTGATAACATACTCACTATACACACACGTGATAACATACTCACTATACACAGCACTATACACACACGTGATAACATACTCACTATACACAGCACTATACACACACGTGATAACATACTCACTATACACACACGTGATAACATACTCACTATACACAGCACTATACACACACGTGATAACATACTCACTATACACACACGTGATAACATACTCACTATACACAGCACTATACACACACGTTATAACATACTCACTATACACACATGTGATAACATACTCACTATACACACACGTGATAACATACGCACTATACACACACGTGATAACATACTCACTATACACACACGTGATAACATACTCACTATACACAGCACTATACACACACGTTATAACATACTCACTATACACACATGTGATAACATACTCACTATACACACACGTGATAACATACGCACTATACACACACGTGATAACATACTCACTATACACACACGTGATAACATACTCACTATACACAGCACTATACACACACGTGATAACATACTCACTATACACAGCACTATACACACACGTTATAACATACTCACTATACACACACGTGATAACATACTCACTATACACACACTATACACACACGTGATAACATACTCACTATACACACACGTGATAACATACTCACTATACACACACGTGATAACATACTCACTATACACACACGTGATAACATACTCACTATACACACACGTGATAACATACTCACTATACACACACGTGATAACATACGCACTATACACAGCACTATACACACACGTGATAACATACTCACTATACACACACGTGATAACATACTCACTATACACACACATGATAACATACTCACTATACACAGCACTATACACACACGTGATAACATACTCACTATACACACACGTGATAACATACTCACTATACACACACGCGATAACATACTCACTATACACACACGTGATAACATACTCACTATACACACACGTTATAACATACTCACTATACACACACGTTATAACATACGCACTATACACACACGTGATAACATACTCACTATACACACACGTGATAACATACTCACTATACACACACATGATAACATACTCACTATACACAGCACTATACACACACATGATAACATACTCACTATACACACACGTGATAACATACTCACTATACACAGCACTATACACACACGTGATAACATACTCACTATACACACACGTGATAACATACGCACTATACACACACGTGATAACATACTCACTATACACAGCACTATACACACACGTTATAACATACTCACTATACACACACGTGATAACATACTCACTATACACACACATGATAACATACGCACTATACACACACGTGATAACATACTCACTATACACACACGTTATAACATACTCACTATACACACACGTGATAACATACTCACTATACACAGCACTATACACACACGTGATAACATACTCACTATACACAGCACTATACACACACGTGATAACATACTCACTATACACACACGTGATAACATACTCACTATACACACACGTGATAACATACGCACTATACACACACGTGATAACATACTCACTATACACACACGTGATAACATACTCACTATACACAGCACTATAACACACACACGTGATAACATACGCACTATACACACACGTGATAACATACTCACTATACACACACGTGATAACATACTCACTATACACACACGTGATAACATACTCACTATACACAGCACTATACACACACACGTGATAACATACTCACTATACACACACGTGATAACATACTCACTATACACACACGTGATAACATACGCACTATACACACACGTGATAACATACTCACTATACACACACGTGATAACATACTCACTATACACACACGTGATAACATACTCACTATACACACACGTGATAACATACTCACTATACACAGCACTATACACACACGTGATAACATACTCACTATACACAGCACTATACACACACGTGATAACATACTCACTATACACAGCACTATACACACACGTGATAACATACTCACTATACACAGCACTATACACACACGTGATAACATACTCACTATACACACACGTGATAACATACTCACTATACACACACGTGATAACATACTCACTATACACACACGTGATAACATACTCACTATACACACACGTGATAACATACTCACTATACACACACGTGATAACATACTCACTATACACACACATGATAACATACGCACTATACACACACGTGATAACATACTCACTATACACACACGTGATAACATACTCACTATACACAGCACTATACACACACGTGATAACATACTCACTATACACACACGTGATAACATACTCACTATACACAGCACTATACACACACGTGATAACATACTCACTATACACACACGTGATAACATACTCACTATACACACACGTGATAACATACTCACTATACACAGCACTATACACACACGTGATAACATACTCACTATACACAGCACTATACACACACGTGATAACATACTCACTATACACACACGTGATAACATACTCACTATACACACACGTGATAACATACTCACTATACACAGCACTATACACACACGTGATAACATACTCACTATACACACACGTGATAACATACTCACTATACACACACGTGATAACATACTCACTATACACACACGTGATAACATACTCACTATACACACACGTGATAACATACGCACTATACACACACGTGATAACATACTCACTATACACACACGTGATAACATACTCACTATACACACACGTGATAACATATACTATACACAGCACTATACACACACGTGATAACATACTCACTATACACACACGTGATAACATACTCACTATACACAGCACTATACACACACATGATAACATACGCACTATACACACACGTGATAACATACGCACTATACACAGCACTATACACACACGTTATAACATACTCACTATACACAGCACTATACACACACGTGATAACATACTCACTATACACACACATGATAACATAACTATACACAGCACTATACACACACATGATAACATACTCACTATACACACACGTGATAACATACTCACTATACACAGCACTATACACACACATGATAACATACTCACTATACACACATGATAACATACTCACTATACACAGCACTATACACACACATGATAACATACTCACTATACACAGCACTATACACACACATGATAACATACTCACTATACACACACATGATAACATACTCACTATACACAGCACTATATACACACATGATAACATACTCACTATACACAGCACTATACACACACGTTATAACATACTCACTATACACACACGTGATAACATACTCACTATACACAGCACTATACACACACGTGATAACATACTCACTATACACACACGTGATAACATACGCACTATACACAGCACTATACACACACGTGATAACATACTCACTATACACACACGTGATAACATACTCACTATACACACACGTGATAACATACTCACTATACACACACGTGATAACATACTCACTATACACACACGTGATAACATACTCACTATACACACACGTGATAACATACGCACTATACACAGCACTATACACACACGTGATAACATACTCACTATACACACACGTGATAACATACTCACTATACACACACGTGATAACATACTCACTATACACACACGTGATAACATACTCACTATACACACACGTGATAACATACTCACTATACACACACGTGATAACATACTCACTATACACACACTATAACATACACGTGATAACATACTCACTATACACAGCACTATACACACACGTGATAACATACTCACTATACACACACGTGATAACATACTCACTATACACACACGTGATAACATACTCACTATACACAGCACTATACACACACGTGATAACATACTCACTATACACACACGTGATAACATACTCACTATACACACACGTGATAACATACTCACTATACACACACGTGATAACATACTCACTATACACACACGTGATAACATACTCACTATACACACACGTGATAACATACTCACTATACACAGCACTATACACACACGTGATAACATACTCACTATACACACACGTGATAACATACTCACTATACACAGCACTATACACACACGTGATAACATACTCACTATACACAGCACTATACACACACGTGATAACATACTCACTATACACACACGTGATAACATACTCACTATACACACACGTGATAACATACTCACTATACACAGCACTATAACACACGTGATAACATACTCACTATAACAGCACTATACACACGTGATAACATACTCACTATACACACACGTGATAACATACTCACTATACACAGCACTATACACACACGTGATAACATACTCACTATACACACACGTGATAACATACTCACTATACACAGCACTATACACACACGTTATAACATACTCACTATACACACATGTGATAACATACTCACTATACACACACGTGATAACATACGCACTATACACACACGTGATAACATACTCACTATACACACACGTGATAACATACTCACTATACACAGCACTATACACACACGTTATAACATACTCACTATACACACATGTGATAACATACTCACTATACACACACGTGATAACATACGCACTATACACACACGTGATAACATACTCACTATACACACACGTGATAACATACTCACTATACACAGCACTATACACACACGTGATAACATACTCACTATACACAGCACTATAACACACGTTATAACATACTCACTATACACACACGTGATAACATACTCACTATACACACACTATACACACACGTGATAACATACTCACTATACACACACGTGATAACATACTCACTATACACACACGTGATAACATACTCACTATACACACACGTGATAACATACTCACTATACACACACGTGATAACATACTCACTATACACACACGTGATAACATACGCACTATGATAACATACTATACACACACGTGATAACATACTCACTATACACACACGTGATAACATACTCACTATACACACACGTGATAACATACTCACTATACACAGCACTATACACACACGTGATAACATACTCACTATACACACACGTGATAACATACTCACTATACACACACGTGATAACATACTCACTATACACACACGTGATAACATACTCACTATACACACACGTGATAACATACTCACTATACACACACGTTGATAACATACTCACTATACACACACGTGATAACATACTCACTATACACACACGTGATAACATACTCACTATACACACACATGATAACATACTCACTACACACAGCACTATACACACACATGATAACATACTCACTATACACACACGTGATAACATACTCACTATACACAGCACTATACACACACGTGATAACATACTCACTATACACACACGTGATAACATACTCACTATACACACACGTGATAACATACTCACTATACACAGCACTATACACACACGTGATAACATACTCACTATACACACACATGATAACATACGCACTATACACACACGTGATAACATACTCACTATACACACACGTTATAACATACTCACTATACACACACGTGATAACATACTCACTATACACAGCACTATACACACACGTGATAACATACTCACTATACACAGCACTATACACACACGTGATAACATACTCACTATACACACACGTGATAACATACTCACTATACACAGCACTATACACACACGTGATAACATACGCACTATACACACACGTGATAACATACTCACTATACACAGCACTATACACACACGTGATAACATACGCACTATACACACACGTTATAACATACGCACTATACACACACGTGATAACATACTCACTATACACACACGTTATAACATACTCACTATACACAGCACTATACACACACGTGATAACATACGCACTATACACACACGTTATAACATACTCACTATACACACACGTGATAACATACGCACTATACACACACGTTATAACATACTCACTATACACACACGTGATAACATACTCACTATACACACACGTGATAACATACTCACTATACACACACGTGATAACATACTCACTATACACAGCACTATACACACACGTGATAACATACTCACTATACACAGCACTATACACACACGTGATAACATACTACTATACACAGCACTATACACACACGTGATAACATACAGCACTATACACACACATGATAACATACTCACTATACACACACGTGATAACATACTCACTATACACACACGTGATAACATACTCACTATACACACACGTGATAACATACTCACTATACACACACGTGATAACATACTCACTATACACACACATGATAACATACGCACTATACACACACGTGATAACATACTCACTATACACACACGTGATAACATACTCACTATACACAGCACTATACACACACGTGATAACATACTCACTATACACACACGTGATAACATACTCACTATACACACACGTGATAACATACTCACTATACACAGCACTATACACACACGTTATAACATACTCACTATACACAGCACTATACACACACATGATAACATACTCACTATACACACACGTGATAACATACTCACTATACACACACGTGATAACATACTCACTATACACACACGTGATAACATACTCACTATACACACACGTGATAACATACTCACTATACACACACTATACACACACGTGATAACATACTCACTATACACACACTATACACACACGTGATAACATACTCACTATACACACACGTGATAACATACTCACTATACACACACTATACACACACGTGATAACATACTCACTATACACACACGTGATAACATACTCACTATACACACACGTGATAACATACTCACTATACACACACGTGATAACATACTCACTATACACACACTATACACACACGTGATAACATACTCACTATACACACACGTGATAACATACTCACTATACACACACTATACACACACGTGATAACATACTCACTATACACACACGTGATAACATACTCACTATACACACACGTGATAACATACTCACTATACACACACGTGATAACATACTCACTATACACACACGTGATAACATACTCACTATACACACACTATACACACACGTGATAACATACTCACTATACACACACGTGATAACATACTCACTATACACACACTATACACACACGTGATAACATACTCACTATACACACACGTGATAACATACTCACTATACACACACGTGATAACATACTCACTATACACACACGTGATAACATACTCACTATACACACACGTGATAACATACTCACTATACACACACGTGATAACATACTCACTATACACACACTATACACACACGTGATAACATACTCACTATACACACACGTGATAACATACTCACTATACACACACTATACACACACGTGATAACATACTCACTATACACACACGTGATAACATACTCACTATACACACACTATACACACACGTGATAACATACTCACTATACACACACGTGATAACATACTCACTATACACACACTATACACACACGTGATAACATACTCACTATACACACACGTGATAACATACTCACTATACACACACGTGATAACATACGCACTATACACACACGTGATAACATACTCACTATACACACACGTGATAACATACTCACTATACACACACGTGATAACATACTCACTATACACACACTATACACACACGTGATAACATACTCACTATACCCACACTATACACACACGTGATAACATACTCACTATACACACACTATACACACACGTGATAACATACTCACTATACACACACTATACACACACGTGATAACATACTCACTATACACACACGTGATAACATACTCACTATACACATACTCACTATATACACACACGTGATAACATACTCACTATACACACACGTGATAACATACTCACTATACACACACGTGATAACATACTCACTATACACACACGTGATAACATACGCACTATACACACACGTGATAACATACTCACTATACACACACGTGATAACATACTCACTATACACACACGTGATAACATACGCACTATACACACACATGATAACATATGCACTATACACAGCACTATACACACACGTGATAACATACTCACTATACACACACGTGATAACATACTCACTATACACACACGTGATAACATACTCACTATACACACACGTGATAACATACGCACTATACACACACATGATAACATACTCACTATACACAGCACTATACACACACGTGATAACATACTCACTATACACACACGTGATAACATACGCACTATACACAGCACTATACACACACGTGATAACATACTCACTATACACACACGTGATAACATACTCACTATACACACACGTGATAACATACTCACTATACACAGCACTATACACACACGTGATAACATACTCACTATACACAGCACTATACACACACGTGATAACATACTCACTATACACACACGTGATAACATACTCACTATACACACACGTGATAACATACTCACTATACACACACATGATAACATACTCACTATACACAGCACTATACACACACGTGATAACATACTCACTATACACACACGTGATAACATACGCACTATACACAGCACTATACACACACGTGATAACATACTCACTATACACACACGTGATAACATACTCACTATACACACACATGATAACATACTCACTATACACAGCACTATACACACACGTGATAACATACGCACTATACACAGCACTATACACACACGTGATAACATACTCACTATACACACACGTGATAACATACTCACTATACACACACATGATAACATACTCACTATACACAGCACTATACACACACGTGATAACATACTCACTATACACACACGTGATAACATACGCACTATACACAGCATTATACACACACGTGATAACATACTCACTATACACACACGTGATAACATACTCACTATACACACACGTGATAACATACTCACTATACACACACGTGATAACATACTCACTATACACAGCACTATACACACACGTGATAACATACTCACTATACACAGCACTATACACACACGTGATAACATACTCACTATACACACACGTGATAACATACTCACTATACACACACGTGATAACATACTCACTATACACAGCACTATACACACACGTGATAACATACTCACTATACACAGCACTATACACACACGTGATAACATACTCACTATACACACACGTTATAACATACTCACTATACACACACGTGATAACATACTCACTATACACACACGTGATAACATACTCACTATACACAGCACTATACACACACGTGATAACATACTCACTATACACACACGTGATAACATACTCACTATACACACACGTGATAACATACTCACTATACACACACGTGATAACATACTCACTATACACAGCACTATACACACACGTGATAACATACTCACTATACACAGCACTATACACACACGTGATAACATACTCACTATACACACACGTGATAACATACTCACTATACACACACGTGATAACATACTCACTATACACACACGTGATAACATACTCACTATACACACACGTGATAACATACTCACTATACACACACGTGATAACATACTCACTATACACACACGTGATAACATACTCACTATACACAGCACTATACACACACGTGATAACATACTCACTATACACACACGTGATAACATACTCACTATACACACACGTTATAACATACTCACTATACACACACGTGATAACATACTCACTATACACACACGTGATAACATACTCACTATAACATAGCACTATACACACACACGTGATAACATACTCACTATACACACACGTGATAACATACTCACTATACACACACGTGATAACATAACATACACACACGTGATAACATACTCACTATACACGTGATAACACGTGATAACATACTACTATACACACACGTGATAACATACTCACTATACACACACGTGATAACATACTCACTATACGTGATAACATAGCACTATACACACACGTGATAACATACTCACTATACACACACGTGATAACATACTCACTATACACACACGTGATAACATACTCACTATACACAGTGATAACATACTATACACACACGTGATAACATACTCACTATACACACACGTGATAACATACTCACTATACACAGCACTATACACACACGTGATAACATACTCACTATACACACACGTGATAACATACTCACTATACACAGCACTATACACACACGTGATAACATACTCACTATACACAGCACTATACACACACGTGATAACATACTCACTATACACACACGTGATAACATACTCACTATACACACACGTGATAACATACTCACTATACACAGCACTATACACACACGTGATAACATACTCACTATACACACACGTGATAACATACTCACTATACACACACGTGATAACATACTCACTATACACACACGTGATAACATACTCACTATACACAGCACTATACACACACGTGATAACATACTCACTATACACAGCACTATACACACACGTGATAACATACTCACTATACACACACATGATAACATACTCACTATACACAGCACTATACACACACGTGATAACATACGCACTATACACACACGTGATAACATACTCACTATACACACACGTGATAACATACTCACTATACACACACGTGCACTATACACACACGTGATAACATACGCACTATACACACACTATGATAACATACTCACTATACACACACGTGATAACATACTCACTATACACACACGTGATAACATACTCACTATACACACACGTGATAACATACTCACTATACACACACGTGATAACATACTCACTATACACACACGTGATAACATACTCACTATACACAGCACTATACACACACATGATAACATACTCACTATACACACACGTGATAACATACTCACTATACACACACGTGATAACATACTCACTATACACACACGTGATAACATACTCACTATACACAGCACTATACACACACATGATAACATACTCACTATACACACACGTGATAACATACTCACTATACACACACGTGATAACATACTCACTATACACACACGTTATAACATACTCACTATACACACACATGATAACATACGCACTATACACAGCACTATACACACACGTGATAACATACTCACTATACACACACGTGATAACATACTCACTATACACACACGTGATAACATACTCACTATACACACACGTGATAACATACTCACTATACACACACGTTATAACATACTCACTATACACACACGTGATAACATACTCACTATACACACACGTGATAACATACGCACTATACACACACGTTATAACATACTCACTATACACACACGTGATAACATACGCACTATACACAGCACTATACACACACGTTATAACATACTCACTATACACACACGTACACAAGGATTTGTGCTGTAAATATGTGGTAGTGTTGGAGTAGGGGCCTGAGGGCACTTAATATGTTGTGAAATATGTTGTGAATGTATTCTAACGTTTTTAAAATTGTTTAATTGTATAATTTTGCTGGAAGAGTAGCAGCTAATGGGGATCCATAATAAATACAAATGGCCCCAATCACTGCCCTAATGCTGCGCAGCATAGTAAGATTTTATACCCAGCTCCTTTCTAACATACTCTACCAGGACATACTGTGTGTGTGTGTGTGTGTGTGTGTGTGTGTGTGTGTGTGTGTGTGTGTGTGTGTGTGTGTGTGTGTGTGTGTGTGTGTGTGTGTGTGTGTGTGTGTGTGTGTGTGTAGAGGACTCTACCAGGACATACTGTGTGTGTGTGTGTGTGTGTGTGTGTGTGTGTGTGTGTGTGTGTGTGTGTGTATGTAGTGTGTGTGACATGTGTGTGTGTGTGTGTGTAGAGGACTCTACCAGGACATACTGTGTATGTATGTATGTAGAGGACTCTACCAGGACATACTGTGTATGTATGTATGTAGAGGACTCTACCAGGACATACTGTGTATGTATGTATGTAGAGGACTCTACCAGGACATACTGTGTATGTATGTAGAGGACTCTACCAGGACATACTGTGTATGTATGTAGAGGACTCTACCAGGACATACTGTGTATGTATGTAGAGGACTCTACCAGGACATACTGTGTATGTATGTAGAGGACTCTACCAGGACATACTGTGTATGTATGTAGAGGACTCTACCAGGACATACTGTGTATGTATGTAGATGACTCTACCAGGACATACTGTGTATGTATGTAGAGGACTCTACCAGGACATACTGTGTATGTATGTATGTAGAGGACTCTACCAGGACATATTGTGTATGTATGTAGAGGACTCTACCAGGACATACTGTGTATGTATGTAGGTAGAGGACTCTACCAGGACATACTGTGTATGTATGTAGAGGACTCTACCAGGACATACTGTGTATGTATGTATGTAGAGGACTCTACCAGGACATACTGTGTATGTATGTATGTAGAGGACTCTACCAGGACATACTGTGTATGTATGTATGTAGAGGACTCTACCAGGACATACTGTGTATGTATGTATGTAGAGGACATTGTGTTGTGAAATATGTAACTGTATTGTCATGTTTTTTATAACGGTGTAAACTGCCTTAATATTGCTGGACCCCATGAAGAGTAGCTGCTGCCAGGCTGATCAGTATAAAGTCTTCCTGTATCAATCCTCATCGATAGTTAGGACTCCATTCCAATGACATGCAGACACACACCCAGGACAAATTACAACAGTATTTCATCTTTCCGTCGGAGGGGCACTCGGAGCACCTGATGTGCCAAGAGAGTAATGACAGCTGAGCTCTCTGTCTCACCAATGTCTCATAGGATGCTCACTGTGATGCAAGGGAGGAGAGGAGAGGAGAGGAGAGGAGAGGAAAGGAGAGGAGAGGAGAGGAGAGGAGAGGAGACTAGAGGAGAGGAGAGGAGAGGATGTTGTTGTTACTGTGGGCTTGACGGATGGGAACTGTGCTTCCAGATGACTGATTAAGGTGACATTATAAAACTGCCCAGATCATCAAATTATTACCAGAACCACACAGTGATCGTCAGTCTGTTAGTGGTACTAAGAGGAGGCTGGTGGTATCATGTCAGTCTGTTAGTGGTACTAAGAGGAGGCTGGTGGTATCATGTCAGTCTGTTAGTGGTACTAAGGGGAGGCTGGTGGTATCATGTCAGTCTGTTAGTGGTACTAAGGGGAGGCTGGTGGTATCATGTCAGTCTGTTAGTGGTACTAAGGGGAGGCTGGTGGTATCATGTCAGTCTGTTAGTGGTACTAAGGGGAGGCTGGTGGTATCATGTCAGTCTGTTAGTGGTACTAAGGGGAGGCTGGTGGTATCATGTCAGTATGTTAGTGGTACTAAGGGAGGCTGGTGGTATCATGTCAGTCTGTTAGTGGTACTAAGTGGGGAGGCTGGTGGTATCATGTCAGTCTGTTAGTGGTACTAAGGGGAGGCTGGTGGCATCATGTCAGTCTGTTAGTGGTACTAAGGGGAGGCTGGTGGTATCATGTCAGTCTGTTAGTGGTACTAAGGGGAGGCTGGTGGTATCATGTCAGTCTGTTAGTGGTACTAAGGGGAGGCTGGTGGTATCATGTCAGTCTGTTAGTGGTACTAAGGGGAGGCTGGTGGTATCATGTCAGTCTGTTAGTGGTACTAAGGGGAGGCTGGTGGCATCATGTCAGTCTGTTAGTGGTACTAAGGGGAGGCTGGTGGTATCATGTCAGTCTGTTAGTGGTACTAAGGGGAGGCTGGTGGTATCATGTCAGTCTGTTAGTGGTACTAAGGGGAGGCTGGTGGTATCATGTCAGTATGTTAGTGGTACTAAGGGAGGCTGGTGGTATCATGTCAGTCTGTTAGTGGTACTAAGGGGAGGCTGGTGGTATCATGTCAGTCTGTTAGTGGTACTAAGGGGAGGCTGGTGGTATCATGTCAGTCTGTTAGTGGTACTAAGGGAGGCTGGTGGTATCATGCTGGTGGTACTAAGGGGAGGCTGGTGGTATCATGTCAGTCTGTTAGTGGTACTAAGGGAGGCTGGTGGTATCATGTCAGTCTGTTAGTGGTACTAAGGGGAGGCTGGTATCATGGTCTGTTATCATGTCAGTCTGTTAGTGGTACTAAGGGGAGGCTGGTGGTATCATGTCAGTCTGTTAGTGGTACTAAGGGGAGGCTGGTGGTATCATGTCAGTCTGTTAGTGGTACTAAGGGGAGGCTGGTGGTATCATGTCAGTCTGTTAGTGGTACTAGGGGAGGCTGGTGGTATCATGTCAGTCTGAGTGGCTGGTGGTATCATGTCAGTCTGTTAGTGGTACTAAGGGGATTCTGGTGGTATCTGGTGGTATCATGTCAGTCTGTTAGTGGTACTAAGGGGAGGCTGGTGGTATCATGTCAGTCTGTTAGTGGTACTAAGGGGAGGCTGGTGGTATCATGTCAGTCTGTTAGTGGTACTAAGGGGAGGCTGGTGGTATCATGTCAGTATGTTAGTGGTACTAAGGGGAGGCTGGTGGTATCATGTCAGTCTGTTAGTGGTACTAAGGGGAGGCTGGTGGTATCATGTCAGTCTGTTAGTGGTACTAAGGGGAGGCTGGTGGTATCATGTCAGTCTGTTAGTGGTACTAAGGGGAGGCTGGTGGTATCATGTCAGTCTGTTAGTGGTACTAAGGGGAGGCTGGTGGTATCATGTCAGTCTGTTAGTGGTACTAAGGGGAGGCTGGTGGTATCATGTCAGTCTGTTAGTGATCTTTAGTTTGACCTTATTCATCCAGTTATTTTCCTCTTTGTGTTTTTCTGTGTTGGGACAAGACAACATTTCTGCTCTTCCCTTGTGTCCCAAATGACACACTGTTCCCTACATGGTGAACCCTATTCTCTACATAGTGCATCCTATTCCCTACATACTGCACCCTATTCCCTACATAGAGCACCCTATTTCCTACATAGTGCATCCTATTCCCTATATAGTGCATCCTATTCCCTATATAGTGCATCCTATTCCCTACATAGTGCACCCTATTCCATACATAGTGCACCCTATTTCCTACATAGTGCATCCTATTCCCTACATAGTGCACTACTTTGGACCAGAGCCCTGCACTACTATTTGGGACACAATCCTCCTGTCATGTTCTGAAGTAAAGTCAGCCTGGAACTCCCTGCCAACACCGCTAGCTAGCTGCTTTTAGTAACCCCACTTGATGCTATGGATTAATAGCCATTAAGCTAGGTGGAGAGCACTCTACTTCCCAGCTAATGCCCAGCATAGGCCTGCAGTGTGTTGTAACCTGTCTTACGTAGGAAGGACCAGAAACAAGGGCAGAACAAATGTTTAGATTTAGATCCATTTATTTGCCTTCAAAGACAGTAAACATAGAACAGCAGCTCCAAATAATGTATATTTTGGAAATCAGTTCCAAAATATTCCCAGGTATAATAGAGTCAAAACATTAGGAACACCTGTTATTTCCATGGCATAGACAGACCAGGTGAAAGTAGGTATTTGCAAGGTGTTCCTAATGTTTTGTATAGTCAGTGCACACTCCATGGCCAAAAGTATGTGGACACCTGCTCACTGAACATCTCAATCCAAAACCATGGGCATTAATATGGAGCTGGTTCCCCTTTACTGCTATAACAGCCTCTGGGAAGGCTTTCCACTAGATGATGGAACATTGCTGCTATAACAGCCTCCACTCTTCTGGGAAGGCTTTCCACTAGATGATGGAACATTGCTGCTATAACAGCCTCTACTCTTCTGGGGAGGCTTTCCACTAGATGATGGAACATTGCTGCTATAACAGCCTCCACTCTTCTGGGAAGGCTTTCCACTAGATTATGGAACATTGCTGCTATAACAACCTCCACTCTTCTGGGAAGGCTTTCCACTAGATGATGGAACATTGCTGCTATAACAACCTCCACTCTTCTGGGAAGGCTTTCCACTAGATTATGGAACATTGCTGCTATAACAACCTCCACTCTTCTGGGAAGGCTTTCCACTAGATGATGGAACATTGCTGCTATAACAGCCTCCACTCTTCTGGGAAGGCTTTCCACTAGATGATGGAACATTGCTGCTATAACAACCTCCACTCTTCTGGGAAGGCTTTCCACTAGATGATGGAACATTGCTGCTATAACAGCCTCCAGTCTTCTGGGAAGGCTTTCCACTAGATGATGGAACATTGCTGCTATAACAGCCTCTGGGAAGGCTTTCCACTAGATGATGGAACATTGCTGCTATAACAACCTCCACTCTTCTGGGAAGGCTTTCCACTAGATGATGGAACATTGCTGCTATAACAGCCTCCACTCTTCTGGGAAGGCTTTCCACTAGATGATGGAACATTGCTGCTATAACAGCCTCCACTCTTCTGGGAAGGCTTTCCACTAGATGTTGGAACATTGCTGCTATAACAGCTTCCACTCTTCTGGGAAGGCTTTCCACTAGATGTTGGAACATTGCTGCTATAACAGCCTCCACTCTTCTGGGAAGGCTTTCCACTAGATGTTGGAACATTGCTGCTATAACAGCCTCCACTCTTCTGGGAAGGCTTTCTACTAGATGATGGAACATTGCTGCTATAACAGCCTCCACTCTTCTGGGAAGGCTTTCCACTAGATGTTGGAACATTGCTGCTATAACAGCCTCCACTCTTCTGGGAAGGCTTTCCACTAGATGATGGAACATTGCTGCTATAACAGCCTCCACTCTTCTGGGAAGGCTTTCCACTAGATGTTGGAACATTGCTGCTATAACAGCCTCCACTCTTCTGGGAAGGCTTTCCACTAGATGTTGGAACATTGCTGCTATAACAGCCTCCACTCTTCTGGGAAGGCTTTCCACTAGATGTTGGAACATTGCTGCTATAACAGCCTCCACTCTTCTGGGAAGGCTTTCCACTAGATGTTGGAACATTGCCGCTATAACAGCCTCCACTCTTCTGGGAAGGCTTTCCACTAGATGTTGGAACATTGCTGCTATAACAGCCTCCACTCTTCTGGGAAGGCTTTCCACTAGATGATGGAACATTGCTGCTATAACAGCCTCCACTCTTCTGGGAAGGCTTTCCACTAGATGTTGGAACATTGCTGCTATAACAGCCTCCACTCTTCTGGGAAGGCTTTCCACTAGATGTTGGAACATTGCTGCTGTAACAGCCTCCACTCTTCTGGGAAGGCTTTCCACTAGATGATGGAACATTGCTGCTATAACAGCCTCCACTCTTCTGGGAAGGCTTTCCACTAGATGTTGGAACATTGCTGCTATAACAGCCTCCACTCTTCTGGGAAGGCTTTCCACTAGATGTTGGAACATTGCTGCTATAACAACCTCCACTCTTCTGGGAAGGCTTTCCACTAGATTTTGGAACATTGCTGCTATAACAACCTCCACTCTTCTGGGAAGGCATTCCACTAGATGTTGGAACATTGCTGCTATAACAGCCTCCACTCATCTGGGAAGGCTTTCCACTAGATGATGGAACATTGCTGCTATAACAGCCTCCACTCATCTGGGAAGGCTTTCCACTAGATGATGGAACATTGCTGCTATAACAGCCTCCACTCATCTGGGAAGGCTTTCCACTAGATGATGGAACATTGCTTCCATTCAGCCACAAGAGAATTAGTGGGGTCGGGCACTGATACTGGTCCTGGCTCGTAGTCAGTGTTCCGAATTCATCCTGAAGGTGTTCGATGGGGTTGAGGTCAGGACTCTGTGCAGGCCAGTCAAGTTCTCCCATATCAATCTCAACAAACCATTTCTGTATGGACCTCGCTTTGTGCACGGGGGCATTGTCGTGCTGAAACAGGAAAGGGTCTTTCCCAAACTGTTGCCACAGAGTTGGAAGCACAGAATCATCTAGAATGCCATTGTTTATTTATTTATTTTATTTCACCTTTATTTAACCAAGTAGGCTAGTTGAGAACAAGTTCTCATTTACAACTGCGACCTGGCCAAGATAAAGCAAAGCAGTATGACAGACAACAACACAGAGTTACACATGGAGTAAAACAATAAACAAGTCAATGACACAGTAGAGAAAAGAAAGTCTATATACAGTGTGTGCAAAAGGCATGAGGAGGTAGGCAATAAATGGGCCGTAGGAGAGAATAATTACAATTTAGCAGATTAACACTAGAGTGATAAATGAGCAGATGATGATGTGCAAGTAGAGATACTGGTGTGCAAAATAGCAGAAAAGTAAAATAAAATAAAAACAGTATGGGGATGAGGTAGGTATATTGGCGGGCGATTTACAGATGGACTATGTACACCTGCTGCGATCGGTTAGCTGCTCAGATATTTGATGTTTAAAGTTGGTGAGGGAAATATAAGTCTCCACTTCAGCGTTTTTTGCAATTTGTTCCAGTCACTGGCAGCAGAGAACTGGGCGGAAAGGCGGCCAAATGAGGTGTTGGCTTTGATCAGTGAGATATAACTGCTGAAACGTGTGCTATGGTGTTGTTATCGTGACCAGTGAACTGAGATAAGGAAGCGCTTTACCTAGCATATACTTATAGATGACCTGGAGCCAGTGGGTCTGGCGCCGAATATGTAGCGAGGGCCAGCCGACTGGAGCATACAGGTCGCAGGGGTGGGTGGTATAAGGTGATTTGGTAACAAAACGGATGGCACTGTGATAAACTGCATCCAGTTTGGAAGCTACTTCCAGAGTATTGGAAGCTATTTTGTAGATTACATCGCCGAAGTCGAGGATCGGTAGGATAGTCAGTTTTACTAGGGTAAGTTTTGCGGCGTGAGTGAAGGAGGCTTTGTTGAGAAATAGAAAACCAATTCTAGATTTGATTTTAGATTGGAGATGTTAAAATATGAGTCTGGAAGGAGAGTTTACAGTCTAGCCAGACACCTAGGTATTTATAGTTCACCTAGGTATTTATAGTCCACATATTCTAGGACGGAACCATCCAGAGGGGTGATGCTAGTCGGGCGGGCGCGCGTTTAAGAGCAGTTGGAGGCCACGGAAGGAGTGTTGTATGGCATTGAAGCTCGTTTGGAGGTTAGTTAGTACAGAAGTATACCGAATGGTGTTGTCTGCGTAAAGGTGGATCAGGGAATCGCCCACAGCAAGAGCGACATCATTGAACCTTGTGGTAGCCCCATAGAGACTGCCAGAGGTCCCAACAACATGCCCTCCGATTAGACACACTGAACCATTCAAGGCAGTCATTAGAAAAACCAAGGCTATTGAGTCTGCCGATAAGAATACGGTGATTGACAGAGTTCGAAAGCCTTGGCCAGGTCGATGAAGACGGCTGCACAGTACTGTCTTTTATCGATGGCGGTTATGATATCGTTCAGTACCTTGAGCGTGGCTGAGGTGTACCCGTGACTGGCTCGGAAACCGGATTGCAGAGCGGAGAAGGTACGGTGGGATTCGAAATGGTCAGTGATCTGTTTATTAACTTGGCTTTCGAAGACTTTAGAAAGGCAGGGCAGGATGGATATAGGTCTGTAACAGTTTGGGTCTAGGGTGTCACCCCCTTTGAAGAAGGGGATGACCGTGGCAGCTTTCCAATCTTTAGGGTTCTTGGACGATACGAAAGAGAGGTTGAACAGGCTGGTAATAGGGTTTGCAACAATGGCGGCGGATAGTTTTAAAAAGAAAGGATCCAGATTGTCTAGCCCAGCTAGACATTGATTGGTCCAGATTTTGTCGCTCTTTCAGAACATCTGCTGTCTGGATTTGGGTGAAGGAGAAGCTGGGGAGGCTTGGGCAAGTAGCTGCGGGGGGGGCGGAGATGTTGGCCGGGGTTGGAGCAGCCAGGAGGAAGGCATGGCCAGCCGTTGAGAAATGCTTATTGAAATGTTCGATTCGCATGGATTTATCAGTGGTGACCGTGTTACCTAGTCTCAGTGCAGTGGGAAACCTGGGAGGAGGTGCTCTTGTTCTCCATGGACTTTACAGTGTCCCAAAACCTTTCGGAGTTAGTGCTACAGGATTCAAATTTCTGCTTGAAAAAGCTTGCCTTTGCTTTCCTGACTGACTGCGTGTATTGGTTCTTGACTTCCCTGAACAGTTGCATATCGCGGGGACTATTCGATCCTATGTTTGTGTGCTGGTCAAGGGCAGTCAGGTCTGGAGTGAACCAAGGGCTATATCTGTTCTTAGTTCTGCATTTTTTGAAAGGGGCATGCTTAGTTTTAGTTTTTTAGTTTAGTTTATTTTATTTTTACAGGGACAGTGCACATTAATCAACGTTTCAGTAAAAGTGCCGGTTTTAGCCTGCCGGCTAATTTTCAACCGCAGTCCCTGGGCAGGTTATTAAAAACAATTACAATATAGACAATAGCACCATAGACATAGCAACATAGCAACATAGGACAAGCAAGACATAGCATACAGACAGAGCAACATAGAACAAAAAGCAGCAAGACAAAATTCATAAAAGCAACAAAGTGTTTCCATACCTCACAAGCTACAGACAACATGGAAAGCGGCAACACACAGCTAGGGACCATGTTCACAAATCTGATTGACCTTTAGCCATGTCTTCAAGCATTTTGTGAAAGTGTGATATGTGGTGCAGTTATGTGTGTCTGATGGCAGTGTATTCCAGACATGGGAAGCTCTCACAGAGAATGCAGATTTACTAAAGGTGCTTTTCCTTAGGGGAACTATACAGTCACCTCTCATGGCAGACCTTGTGGATCTGCTGCCATATGTCTGGGTTTTCTGTTTAACAAAAATATTGAGTGGAGGGGAGCCAGGCCATTAAGGATCTTGAATACAAGACATGCGTCGGTGTATTGCACAAGATTTTCCCAACTCAAGAGCTCATGTTTTCTAAGGATGTGACAATGATGATGGCTATTGGGCTTCCTATCAAGCACTTTGAGAGCCTGTTTGTAGACAGACTGAATAGGTTTTAATGTTGTACAGCAAGCTTGGGCCCAACTAGTCAAGCAGTATGTTAAGTGGGGAGTATCATAGATTTGAAGTACAGTTTTGCTACCTCTGTAGTCAAACAATTTCGTATAAATCGGAAATTAGCTAGATTGAATTTAGTTATTTGAATTACCTTTTTCACATGCTTTTTAAAAGAGGTTGGAATCAAGTATGATGCCAAGGTACTTAAAATCGGATACCACCTGGAGCTTCTCCCCTGACACAGACATCTGGCTCAGTAGCATCTGTTGCCCTCTTTGTGAAGAACATGCAAACAGTTTTTTCACATTGAGATGCAAACACGAGTCACTGAGCCACTTTGTAACCTGGACCATTACAGTAGTGAGTTCTTGTGCAGCTTGTTGTTTGCTCTTTGCATGCACATATATCACTGTATCATCTGCATACATTTGAACTTCAGACCCAGTACAGACAGAAGGCAGATCATTAATGTACAGGCTGAACAGGAGGGGCCCCAGTATTGACCCTTGGGGCACGCCCACATCATAGCTACGAGTGGGCGACAGCTCATTGCTCACTCTGACACACTGAGTTCTGCCTTCAAGGTATGATTTCATCCATCTCAAGGCATCAGGGGAAAAGTTGAACTTGGACAATTTTGTGATGAGAATCTCATGGTTAACAGTATCAAAAGCCTTCCTTAGGTCCAGAAACACAGCCCCAACAGCACCCCCTTTGTCCATCTTGTCCATCACATTTTCAGAAGAAAGCAGTTGGCCGTTTCTGTGGAGTGTTTCGCTCTGAAGCCAAACTTCATGGAGTGTAATGTGAAGGGGCTGTTGTTGAGGTGGGCAATCAGTTGTTCTGCTACACACTTTTCAACAACCTTTGACACCACAGTATACTAATGGGCCTGTAGTTACTCACGTCAGCAGGGTCGCCTGATTTAAAGATGGCCGTTATTATGGCCGACTTCCATACCCTTGAAACACACCGAGACCAATAGATGTGTTGGTGACCTTAGTAATGGGGCCAATGAGTGACTCTTTGTAGTTTTTAAGAAAGGTAGAGTCCATCCCAAACACATCTTTGGCTTTAGAGTTCTTTAGTGAGCTAATCACCTTGTTCACCTTTGACTCAGAAACCTCCCTTATGATGAAGACAGGTTGAGTGTCATTCACTAGCACTGAGCCCAAGAAATCAGTGGAGGGGTTCTGTGTCAGTACCCTGACAGAGTCAATAAAGTAGGAATTGAAGGCTGTTGCTATTTCAACTGCATCCTGTGTTAGATTGTTATTCACCATGATTTCTAGTCTTTTTGCAGTGTTACTATGGTCTTTCCCTGTTAACTTTTTTAGATTCTCCCATATCAATTTAGAATTTCCCTTTGCTTCACCAATTATGTTAATAAAAAAGTTTGTCTTGGCCTGTCTGATTTCTTTTATCACCTTATTTCTCAGCATGGTAAACCTACGTCTGTCATGCTCTAATTTAGATTTTATCTAAGATGGTGAGGAAATTACTTTTAAAGAATGACCAGCCATCCTCAACTGACGGGATGAGGTCAATATCCTTCCAGAATACCCCGGCCAGGTCGATTAGAAAGGCCTGCTCGCAGAAGTGTTTTAGGGAGCGTTTGACAGTGATGAGGGGTGGTCGTTTGACCACGGACCCATAGCGGATACAGGCACTGAGGCAGTGATAACTGAGATTCTGATTGAAAACAGCGGAGGTGTATTTGGATGGCAAGTTGGTCAGGATAATGTCTATGAGGGTGCCCATGTTTACGGATTTAGGGTTGTACCTGGTGGGTTCCTTGATGATTTGTGTGAGATTGAGGGCATTTAGCTTTGATTGTAGGAATCTAGCTTAGATTGTAGGACTGTCGGGGTGTTAAGCATATCACAGTTTAGGTCACATAACAAAACGAACTCTGAAGCTAGATGGGGGGCGATCAATTCACAAATGGTGTCCAGGGCACAGCTGGGAGCGGAGGGGATTCGATAGCAGGCGGCAACAGTGAGAAACTTATTCCTGGAGAGGTTCATTTTTTAAAATTAGAAGTTCAAACTGTTTGGGTATAGACCTGGAAAGTATGACAGTAGTTTGCAACTCCTCCCCCTTTTGCAGTTCTTTCTTGACGGAAAATGTTGTAGTTAGGTATGGAAATCTCCGAATTTTTGGTGGCCTTCTTAAGTCAGGATTCAGACACGGCAAGGACATCAGGGTTGGCGGAGTGTGCTAAAGCAGTGAGTAAAACAAATTTAGGGAGGAGGCTTCTGATGTTGACATGCACGAAACCAAGGCTTTTTCAATCACAGAAGTCAACAAATGAGGGTGCCTGGGGACATGCAGGGCCTGTTTACCTCCACATCACCCGCGGAACAGAGGAGGAGTAGGATGAGGATACGGCTAAAAAGACTATCACAACTGGTCGCCTATAGCGTTTTTTTTTATTTTTATTTTATTTTACCTTTATTTGACTAGGCAAGTCAGTTAAGAACACATTCTTATTTTCAATGACGGCCTAGGAACAATGGGTTGTACCTCTGGATAAGCTGCCTGTTCAGGGGCAGAACGACAGATTTGTACCTTGTCAGCTCGGGGATTCGAACTTGCAACCTTTCGGTTACTAGTCCAACGCTCTAACCACTAGGCTACCCTGCCGCAGAAGGGGCCGCAGAAGGGGCAATGAATAAAAGGAGCAGATATCTGGGCGTGGTAGACTAGATTCAGGGCATAATTTGCAGACAGGGGTATGGTGGGCTGTGGGTACAGTGGAGGTAAGCCCAGGCACTGAGTGATGATAAGAGAGGTTGTACCTCTGGATAAGCTGGTTATAATGGGTGAGGTCACCACATGTGTGGGAGGTGGGACAAAGGAGGTATCAGAGTTATGATGAGTGGATCTAGGGGCTCCATTGTAAACTAAAACAATGATAACTAACCTAAACAACAGTATACACGGCATATTGACACATGAGAGCCCCATACAGCAAGGCATAAAGTAATCACAGGTGTTGATTGGTAGAGCTAGCTAAGACAACAATGGGCGAGACAACAACAGCTAATCAGCTATAACAACAACAGGTAAAATGGCGATGACTTGGCAGAGAGGGTCGGTTAACTACACACAGAGCTTGAGTTCGCAGCTGGGGCCGACAGATAAACAAAAAATAAACAGAGTGGAGTACCTTGGTTAATGGACAGTCCAGCAGGCATCAGCTATGTAGCCCGGTGATCATATAGTCCAGGCGGCAACAATAGCAAGGAACAGGGAAGCCGCGGAGTAGTCGCGACCACGCTGTCACGCGGGTGATGCAGCGTTTAAAGCTAGTAGCCCGGGGCTAGTAGAAGCGTCTGCTCCGACATCTGACGGAGGCTGGTTGAAGGCACAGCGGATGGATTGTTTGTCGGGAGACCAGTCGTGGTGGTGCGGCGGGGCGCCGTGTTGACAAAGGATCCAAGCCAGATTGACAAAGAAGTCAACTAATTTAGTTTCCTAGCCGGGAGATGCGCCTGGCTCACGGTGATAGTTTCAGGGCAGGGGCATTAGCCACTATAGCCACTCGGTTGCAGCGGTGATCCGGACCAGAGCTCACGGCAAGGATCCGGTGGAGTAGTGTGTTCTAGCCGTGTTTGTGTGGAGTCCGGGTGAACAACTGAGTAGGCCAGGAGGTGGGCCTCAGGGATAGCTTTGGTACTGGGTAACTCGGTGGGTGCTAGCTAGCTGTGAAGATCAGGAGTAATGGTGAATAACTGTGTAGGCCGGGAGGTGGGCCTCAGGGATAGCTTCGGTACTGGATAACTCGGTGGGTGCTAGCTAGCTGTGAAGATCAGGAGTAATGGTGAATAACTGTGTAGGCCGGGAGGTGGGCCTCAGGGATAGCTTCGGTACTGGATAACTCGGTGGGTGCTAGCTAGCTGTGAAGATCAGGAGTAATGGTCCAGGGATTACGGCAGGAATCCAGCGTTGTAGTGGAGAGTCCGTTACTGGTAGGCTGGCGAGTATTAGCAAGGCAAAAAAAAAATCTAAATGAAGTTTAAAAAACGACTGGTATCTGTGCAGAAGGTAAAGGCCGCTAGCAGTGGCTAACAATGACTAAATAGCTTGTAGCTAATTAGCTGGTTAGCGTCTGATGGCTAGGTGGTTCTTGCTATAAATAATAGCGGTTCCGTATCACATTGGCTGAGGCAGGTTACCGGAAGGTATAATTGAACTAAAATGGAGAAGAGATTGAGAATAAAATTGAAATATATACAAAAAAAGACGAAAAAATACAAAAGTACACGAGAGGATGAACAAAACACGTCTGCACTGCTACGCCATCTTGGAATACAATTGTATGCTGTAGTGTTAAGATTTCTCTTCACTGGAACTAAGAGGCACAGCCCAAACCATGAAAAACAGCCCCAGACTAATATTCCTCCTCCAACAAACTTTACAGTTGGAACTATGCATTGGGGCAGGTGGGGTTCTCCTGGCATCCACCAAACCCAGATTTGCCCGTCAGATTGCCGGATGGTGAAGTGTGATCATCATTCCAGAGAACTCACACCTGTAGCCATGACGTGCTCTGAAAGGCAGGGCTCACATCAAGACCATCATGCTGGAAACCCTGGACCCACTCCAATTCACATACTGCCCAAACAGATCCAGAGGTGACACAATCTCAATCACTCTCCACACTGACCTTTCCCACCTGGACAAAAGGAACACCTACTGTATGTGAGAATGCTGTTCATTGACTACAGCTCAGCATTCAACATCATAGTAACAACACATCTGCCACACTGATCCTCATCACTGGGGCCAGTGACGACCCCTGCTGTGTCATCAGCAAACTTAATGATGGTTTTGGAGTCGTGCTGAGCTTTGAGGGAACTTTGGTGTTGAACGATGAGCTGCAGTCAATCAATAGCATTCTCACGTAGGTGTTCCCTTTGTCCAGGTGGGAAATGGCAGTGTGGAGTGCAATAGAGATTTTTAGGTAAAACGGATTTAAGATTTCCTGCATTAAAGCCCCCGGCCACTAGGAGCGCCGCCTCTGGATGAGCGTTTTCCTGTTTGCTCATGGTCGCATACAGCTGGTTGAGTGCCGTCTCAGTGCCGCACTCTCTGATGTGCCGGTGAATGATTTAGTGTCGGTGTTACTCCCCCTGAAATCATCTGATTTAGTGTTGGTGCTACTCCCTCTGAAATCATCTGATTTAGTGTCGGTGTTACTCCCTCTGAAATCATCTGATTTAGTGTTGGTGCTACTCCCTCTGAAATCATCTGATTTAGTGTTGGTGATACTCCCTCTGAAATCATCTGATTTAGTGTTGGTGTTACTCCTTCTGAAATCATCTGATTTAGTGTTGGTGTTACTCCTTCTGAAATCATCTGATTTAGTGTTGGTGATACTCCCTCTGAAATCATCTGATTTAGTGTTGGTGTTACTCCTTCTGAAATAATCTGATTTAGTGTTGGAGTTACTCCCTCTGAAATCATCTGATTTAGTGTTGGTGTTACTCCCTCTGAAATCATCTGATTTAGTGTTGGTGTTACTCCCTCTGAAATCATCTGATTTAGTGTTGGTGTTACTCCCTCTGAAATCATCTGATTTAGTGTTGGTGTTACTCCCTCTGAAATCATCTGATTTAGTGTTGGTGTTACTCCTTCTGAAATCATCTGATTTAGTGTTGGTGTTACTCCCTCTGAAATCATCTGATTTAGTGTTGGTGATACTCCCTCTGAAATCATCTGATTTAGTGTTGGTGTTACTCCTTCTGAAATCATCTGATTTAGTGTTGGTGTCACTCCTTCTGAAATCATCTGATTTAGTGTTGGTGTTACTCCCTCTGAAATCATCTGATTTAGTGTTGGTGATACTCCTTCTGAAATCATCTGATTTAGTGCTGAATGATTTAGTGTTGGTGATACTCCTTCTGAAATCATCTGATTTAGTGTTGGTGTTACTCCTTCTGAAATCATCTGATTTAGTGTTGGTGATACTCCTTCTGAAATCATCTGATTTAGTGTTGGTGATACTCCTTCTGAAATCATCTGATTTAGTGTTGGTGTTACTCCCTCTGAAATCATCTGATTTAGTGTTGGTGATACTCCTTCTGAAATCATCTGATTTAGTGTTGGTGTTACTCCTTCTGAAATCATCTGATTTAGTGTTGGTGTTACTCCCTCTGAAATCATCTGATTTAGTGTTGGTGTTACTCCTTCTGAAATCATCTGATTTAGTGTTGGTGTTACTCCCTCTGAAATCATCTGATTTAGTGTTGGTGTTACTCCTTCTGAAATCATCTGATTTAGTGTTGGTGATACTCCCTCTGAAATCATCTGATTTAGTGTTGGTGTTACTCCTTCTGAAATCATCTGATTTAGTGTTGGTGTTACTCCCTCTGAAATCATCTGATTTAGTGTTGGTGATACTCCCTCTGAAATCATCTGATTTAGTGTTGGTGTTACTCCCTCTGAAATCATCTGATTTAGTGTTGGTGTTACTCCTTCTGAAATCATCTGATTTAGTGTTGGTGTTACTCCCTCTGAAATCATCTGATTTAGTGTTGGTGATACTCCCTCTGAAATCATCTGATTTAGTGTTGGTGTTACTTGCTTTCTTCTTCAATGTGACCCTCCTTTTTCTTAACTCCTCGTTATCTTCTACATCTTTCAGAGCGTGAAGAGTTTGGGCCGGTGTTCGTCCAGGAACCACATGATGCCGTCTTTGCGTTGGACTCTGAGGAGAAGAAAGTTATGATGAGCTGTGAAGCCAGAGGCAACCCTGTACCTGTATACAGGTATGACTCTATCTCTATCTCTATATCTATCTCTAACCCTGTACCTGTATACAGGTATGACTCTATCTATATCTCTATATCTATCTCTAACCCTGTACCTGTATACAGGTATGACTCTATCTATATCTCTATATCTATCTCTAACCCTGTACCTGTATACAGGTATGACTCTATCTCTATATCTATCTCTAACCCTGTACCTGTATACAGGTATGACTCTATATCTATCTCTAACCCTGTACCTGTATACAGGTATGACTCTATCTCTATATCTATCTCTAACCCTGTACCTGTATACAGGTATGACTCTATCTCTATCTCTATCTCTAACCCTGTACCTGTATACAGGTATGACTCTATCTCTATATCTATCTCTAACCCTGTACCTGTATACAGGTATGACTCTATATCTATCTCTATCTATATCTCTATCTCTAACCCTGTACCTGTATACAGGTATGACTCTATATCTATCTCTATCTCTATCTCTATCTCTAACCCTGTACCTGTATACAGGTATGACTCTATCTCTATCTCTATCTCTATCTCTAACCCTGTACCTGTATACAGGTATGACTCTATATCTATCTCTATCTCTAACCCTGTACCTGTATACAGGTATGACTCTATCTCTATCTCTATCTCTAACCCTGTACCTGTATACAGGTATGACTCTATCTCTATATCTATCTCTAACCCTGTACCTGTATACAGGTATGACTCTGTCTCTAACCCTGTACCTGTATACAGGTATGACTCTATCTATATATCTATCTCTAACCCTGTACCTGTATACAGGTATGACTCTATCTCTATCTCTATCTCTAACCCTGTACCTGTATACAGGTATGACTCTATCTCTATATCTATCTCTAACCCTGTACCTGTATACAGGTATGACTCTATCTCTATATCTATATCTAACCCTGTACCTGTATACAGGTATGACTCTATCTCTATATCTATCTCTAACCCTGTACCTGTATACAGGTATGACTCTATATCTATCTCTATCTCTAACCCTGTACCTGTATACAGGTATGACTCTATATCTATATCTATCTCTAACCCTGTACCTGTATACAGGTATGACTCTATATCTATATCTATCTCTAACCCTGTACCTGTATACAGGTATGACTCTATATCTATATCTATCTCTAACCCTGTACCTGTATACAGGTATGACTCTATCTCTATCTCTATCTCTATCTCTATCTCTATCTCTATATCTATCTCTATCTCTATCTCTATCTCTATCTCTAACCCTGTACCTGTATACAGGTATGACTCTATATCTATCTCTATCTCTAACCCTGTACAGGTTTGTGAACTCGGCCTCAGGACCAGCTGGATGAGGGGACTCTTTTCTTTGCTCAGCTCTTGGCATTGCAGGGCTTGGTAATGATATGAGAGGGGGGTCTCTGTATTTGAGATGTTTCCAAAACTGAATTGCTCTTTTTTGAGTTTTTATTATTAGTGGATTTTGGGCTAATTCTACCCTGCATGCAGGGTTTGTAGTTTTCCTCTGGACATGTAGGAGAATCTTACAGAACTCTACATGCTTGGTTTCAATGGGGTGTTTGTCCCATTTGGTGAAATCTTGTTTTGCAAGTGGACCCCACACCTCACTGGCATGAAGTGCAATTGGTTCAATGACACATTCGATTAGTTTTAGACCCTGGTTAAATAATTATGTTATTTTCTTACCATTTTTAATGCTGCACCTATTGCCAGTATACATTGATTTAATTATGTCATATGTTTTACCCGCTACACCACTTTCAAAAACTTTGTAGAACAGTCCTGTACGCCAAATAGAATCAAATGCTTTTTGGAAGTCGATGAAGCAAGCGTGTATGTTGGTATTATTTTGGTGGACGTGTTTATCTATCAGGGTGTGTAGGGTGTAAATATCATCAGTCGTGTGATGTTTGGTATAAATTCAATTAGGCTTTTACTCATTGTGCTTATTAATTACATGTATAATACTACAGAAAACCTTTCCCAGGGTACTGTTCACACAAATGCCTCTGTAATTGTTCGGGTCAAATTTGTCTCTGTTATTAAAGATTGGGGTTATGAGTCCTTGATTCCAGATGTCAGGGAAATAACCTACACTCAGGATCAAACTAAACAGTTTTAATAGAGCCAATTGAAATATCTCTCTCTCTCTCTCTCTCTCTCTCTCTGCTCTTCTCTATTTACATACGTCTCTGTCTCTCTCTATCTGTCCATATTCATAAGAATCGGAGCCACAGATTCTACATGTAACCCTTTGTTCTCATTGTTTATGTCTGCAGTTGGTTCATCAATGGAACAGTAGTGGAGACAGAGAACCGTTACAGCTTGATCGACGGCAACTTGATAATAACCAACGCCAGCGAGACGGCAGACTATGGGAGATACCAGTGTAAGGCGGAGAACAGCTATGGGACGGTCCTGAGTCGGGATGCACTGCTACAGTTTGCCTGTGGGTATCTCTCTCTCTGATCTCTCCATTTACACACGGTATTATATACAGTTTGTTAGACTGAATTTTTTGTTTTGATTCAAGCCCTATCGCGGAAGTATAGTGGAAGATCCTTGTTAAAATATAATGGTCATTTTCCGATTGAGTCGACATACTGTATACAGCGTTTATCGTGAATGCAATCTCAGGGACAAGTTGGGCTGTGACAGATATTTTGCTATACTACTATAAATATAAATATATATATATAAATATATATAGTATATATAGATAGCAGTATATATATATATATAGTACATATAGATAGCAGTATATATATATATATAGATAGCAGTATATATATATATATAGTACATATAGATAGCAGTATATATATATATATAGATAGCAGTATATATATATATTATATAAAGATAGCAGTATATATATATATATAGATAGCAGTATATATATATATTATATAAAGATAGCAGTATATATATATATATAGATAGCAGTATATATATATATTATATAAAGATAGCAGTATATATATATATTATATAAAGATAGCAGTATATATATATAGGTTGGATGGAATGACATTTATTGGATATTTCAAACTTTTTTAACAAATCAAAACTGACAAATTGGGCGTGCAAAATTATGCAGTACATATATATAGTATATATATATATATAGCAATATTATATATATATATATATATATATATATAGTATATATATATAGATAACATCTCTCCTGAATACAAAGTGTTATATTTGGGGCAAATCCAATACAACACATTACTGAGTACCGCTCTCCATATTTTCAACTATAGTGGTGGCTGCGTCATGTTATGGGTATGCTTGTAATCATTACAGACTGGGTTTTTCAGGATGAAAAATAAATGGAATAGAGCTAGGCACAGGCAAAATCTTAGAGGAAAACCTGGTTCAATCTGCTTTCCAGGAGATACTGGGAGATTAATTCACCTTTCAGCAGGACAATAAGCTAAAACACAAGGCCAAATCTACACTGGAGTTGCTTACCAAGAAGGCCGAGTTACAGTTTGGACTTAAATCTACTAGAAATACTTGAAAATGGTTGTCAAGCAATGATCAACAACCAATTTGACAGAGCTTGGTGTATTTCTAAAACAAATAATGTGCAAATATTGCATTTGTGCAAAGCTCTTAGAGACCCAGAAAGACAGCTGTAATCACTGCCAATGGCGCTTCTGCAAGGTATTGACTCAGGATTTTGAATAGTTATGTACATTTGATTTTTCTTTATTTCATTTTCATTTAATTTGCTAACATTTCTAAAAACATGTTTTCACTTTGTCATCATGGGGTATTTTGTGTAGATGGGTAAGAAACATAAATATGTAATCCATGTTGAATTCAGGCTGTAACACAAAAAAATGTGGAATAAGTCCAGGAGTATGAAAAGCTTCTGAAGGCCCTGTAACTGCTGTCTGACTGGGAAGTACCCTTAACTCTGTGCTTAGCTGCCCTGGTAGTGGGGTGATTGGAAGCAGCCTAACACCATGTCCGCATCCCAAACAACACCCTATTCCCTATGTAATATGCTACTTTAGACCAGGGTTGGCACCCTAGTCCCTATATAGTGCTCTACTTTTGACCAGAGCCCGATGGGGAGAGGGTGTAAGAATAGGGTGCCATTTGTGTTGCTGCCACCATTCACTTCCTCCAGTAGTCCTGTGGCCAGGCTCCAAAACATCATCACAAGCCAGGGAAGCATAGTGATGGTGAGGCCAGGGGCGACTGTGCCCCTTTGCTTACAGTTTCCCCGGGAGTGCAGGTCACAAAAGCCTTATTGCCATATGCCTGCGGGAAGCTTATGTTCCACAATTCTCAGCCAGTGGACTGTTGCTGCTAGAGAATATACAGACTGTGTTGTATATGGGATGTTATGGTGAATGGATAAGATACAGGTTAGAAGTGAATACGTTTTAAAGATGAATACATTGGTTCTTATACCAAAAAGTGGAGGAATGAAAACTGGATGGTGTTCAGAGATGCATAGGAAGGGTTGACTGTAGCTGAAGGATGGGACTGAAAACAAACTAAATATAACTCATGTAAAATATACTGTGTCCGTAAAATGTATATAGTGTATATTATGGTGGATTGGAAATGATGAAGACAATTACATTGATGAAAACTACAATTTTAAAGATGATCTACCCCTAGGAAGAAAAAAAGGTGGAGGGAGGGAGGGAGGGAGGGAGGGAGGGAGGGAGGGAGGGAGGGAGGGAGGGAGGGAGGGAGGGAGGGAGGGGGAGGGAGGGAGGGAAGAGGAGGGTTCTGTGTGTGTAGGATGTATAGGGTCTGCTGTTACACACTGAGATATCAATATATTATACTGATGCCTGCTGAGATATCAATACATTATACTGATGCCTGCTGAGATATCAATACATTATACTGATGCCTGCTGAGATATCAATACATTATACTGATGCCTGCTGAGATATCAATACATTATACTGATGTCTGCTGAGATATCAATACTTTATACTGATGCCTGCTGAGATATCAATACTTTATACTGATGCCTGCTGAGATATCAATACATTATACTGATGTCTGCTGAGATATCAATACATTATACTGATGCCTGCTGAGATATCAATACTTTATACTGATGCCTGCTGAGATATCAATACATTATACTGATGCCTGCTGAGATATCAATACATTATACTGATGCCTGCTGAGATATCAATACATTATACTGATGCCTGCTGAGATATCAATACATTATACTGATGTCTGCTGAGATATCAATACTTTATACTGATGCCTGCTGAGATATCAATACTTTATACTGATGCCTGCTGAGATATCAATACATTATACTGATGCCTGCTGAGATATCAATACATTATACTGATGCCTGCTGAGATATCAATACATTATACTGATGCCTGCTGAGATATCAATACATTATACTGATGTCTGCTGAGATATCAATACTTTATACTGATGCCTGCTGAGATATCAATACATTATACTGATGTCTGCTGAGATATCAATACATTATACTGATGCCTGCTGAGATATCAATACATTATACTGATGCCTGCTGAGATATCAATACATTATACTGATGCCTGCTGAGATATCAATACTTTATACTGATGCCTGCTGAGATATCAATACATTATACTGATGTCTGCTGAGATATGAATACATTATACTGATGCCTGCTGAGATATCAATACATTATACTGATGCCTGCTGAGATATAAATACATTATACTGATGCCTGCTGAGATATCAAAACATTATACTGATGCCTGCTGAGATATAAATACATTATACTGATGCCTGCTGAGATATAAATACATTATACTGATGCCTGCTGAGATATCAATACATTATACTGATGCCTGCTGAGATATCAAAACATTATACTGATGCCTGCTGAGATATCAATACATTATACTGATGTCTGCTGAGATATCAATACATTATACTGATGCCTGCTGAGATATAAATACATTATACTGATGCCTGCTGAGATATCAATACATTATACTGATGTCTGCTGAGATATCAATACATTATACTGATGCCTGCTGAGATATCAATACATTATACTGATGCCTGCTGAGATATCAATACATTATACTGATGTCTGCTGAGATATCAATACATTATACTGATGCCTGCTGAGATATCAATACATTATACTGATGCCTGCTGAGATATCAATACATTATACTGATGCCTGCTGAGATATCAAAACATTATACTGATGTCTGCTGAGATATAAATACATTATACTGATGCCTGCTGAGATATCAAAACATTATACTGATGCCTGCTGAGTCTGGTCAGCCCTCTGGCCTCTCCCTGCTGCCTGCCACCAGACTTACCAATGTGTGCGTGTGCGTGTCTCTCTCTCTGTGTCTGTGTGTTTGTGTGCATGCTTACCAGTGTGTGTGTGTATGACCTTACTTATTCTTGACAACTTCATACAGTCCAACTGCTACACACCATGATAATTTATCATCGGTCGAAAGTTGGAACAGATCTCAATTCAATATTCCTCCCCTTGGAATATTTATTAGTAAAGTGTTGTAGACCTACTTCCTGGTCTCCCCTTCTCCTCAACATGGCCAGCCAGCAGCTAAAGGCCTGTCAGTCGGTGTCCCAAATGGCACTCTGTTCCCTGTGTAGTGCACTACGTTTAACTGTTACCCGATGGGGATATGGTGCCATTTGGGACACGGACGTGATGCAGCTCCCTCTCTAACTCTCTCTCTCTGCATAACGAATGTCCATCATTTATCCCTCCCTGTGAAACTCAAGGTTATTCCACATTGCCATGGTACAATCTCATGCATCGAATCGGATTTATCTGTCGACCACCGACAGTAAAACTTCTGATTTACGCCGAAAAATCTTGTAGTGGAATATTTTAGAATAAGAAAACGGTAAGCTATGCCGGAGTGCGGTGGTAACCTAAGGGTTAAAAGCGTTGGGCCAGTAAGCGAAAGGTCTTTCGAATCCCTGAGCAGGCAAGATGGAAAAGTCTTCCATTGAGCAAGGCAGCCCTCCGTACCGCTCTGATTCAGAGGAGTTGAATGCAGAAGTCACATTACAGTTGAAGACATTCAGTTGCGGCTGACTAAGTATTTAAATTGGATAATACATGGAGTTGGTAAATCTATTTCAAACTAAATTAATTCTGATAAATTCGAAATAAATTATATTTAATAACCACTACAATTCCATGAAAAACGATAGAATGACGAACTAAATAAATATGTATAGCAGACGAGAGGTAAAATGGTGGTTTCTTCCCTGTCCTCTCTCTGGCGGTGGTAATGATGCAGTCCTATAGGCTGTGTGTGCACTGTGGAAGCCCATCTGAGGCTGGACCACTTTGGCCAATCAGAACATTGAAAACCAACAACATCTTAATTCACTGTGTACCTGCCTTGCCGTTCATAAAACTCAACGGACCTCTCTTGCGCGGTGGAACCCAGAATGATATGCCACCTTTGTTATGGCCGAGGACACCCAAACCAGGGTGGGCACCAGAAAGCCCAAGGAGCCTGACCTTCTCTGGGAGTTGCTTGTAGCCCTCTGCGATAATTCAGCCTAAATTGGCTATTGGATGAGAAAACGGGTCCGTTCTAGCTTGGTATGTCAGGCATTGGAAATGTGAATTTGGCCATGTTGGGGGTAATAATGTATTCAGGTTATAATTTATTGAGACGCATGCACTTAAATATTGATTTTATGGCTGTTTTAAAATAAATTTCATGCAATTCTACATAGTAATGATTAATGTCTACTACTTGGTCTGTTGATTTGATATTATGTTAATCTATGCAAATAAATTATTCGAACTGATAGTCGACCTCCGTTTTATTTTACTCTGTTACAGGGTATGTTATAACCCTGTGTTATTCTGTAATAGGGTATGTTATAACCATGTGTTGTAATAGGGTATGTTATAACCATGTGTTATAATAGGGTATGTTATAACCATGTGTTATAATGTAATAGGGTATGTTATAATCATGTGTTATAATGTAATAGGGTATGTTATAACCATGTGTTATAATGTAATAGGGTATGTTATAACCATGTGTTATAATAGGGTATGTTATAACCATGTGTTATAATGTAATAGGGTATGTTATAATCATGTGTTATAATGTAATAGGGTATGTTATAACCATGTGTTATAATGTAATAGGGTATGTTATAACCATGTGTTATAATAGGGTATGTTATAACCATGTGTTATAATAGGGTATGTTATAACCATGTGTTATAATGTAATAGGGTATGTTATAACCATGTGTTATAATGTAATAGGGTATGTTATAACCATGTGTTATAATAGGGTATGTTATAACCATGTGTTATAATGTAATAGGGTATGTTATAATCATGTGTTATAATGTAATAGGGTATGTTATAACCATGTGTATGTTATAACCCTGTGTTATAATGTAATAGGGTATGTTATAACCATGTGTTATTATGTAATAGGGTATGTTATAACCATGTGTTGTAATAGGGTATGTTATAACCATGTGTTATTCTGTAATAGGGTATGTTATAACCATGTGTTATTATGTAATAGGGTATGTTATAACCATGTGTTATAATGTAATAGGGTATGTTATAACCATGTGTTATAATGTAATAGGGTATGTTATAACCATGTGTTATAATGTAATAGGGTATGTCATAACCATGTGTTATTCTGTAATAGGGTATGTTATAACCATGTGTTGTAATAGGGTATGTTATAACCATGTGTTATAATGTAATAGGGTATGTTATAACCATGTGTTATAATGTAATAGGGTATGTTATAACCATGTGTTATAATGTAATAGGGTATGTTATAACCATGTGTTATAATGTAATAGGGTATGTTATAACCATGTGTTATAATGTAATAGGGTATGTTATAACCATGTGTTATTATGTAATAGGGTATGTTATAACCATGTGTTGTAATAGGGTATGTCATAACCATGTGTTATAATGTAATAGGGTATGTTATAACCATGTGTTGTAATAGGGTATGTCATAACCATGTGTTATTCTGTAATAGGGTATGTTATAACTATGTGTTATTCTGTAATAGGGTATGTTATAACCATGTGTTATAATGTAATAGGGTATGTTATAACCATGTGTTATAATGTAATAGGGTATGTTATAACCATGTGTTGTAATAGGGTATGTTATAACCATGTGTTATTCTGTAATAGGGTATGTTATAACCATGTGTTATAATGTAATAGGGTATGTTATAACCATGTGTTATAATGTAATAGGGTATGTTATAACCATGTGTTGTAATAGGGTATGTTATAACCATGTGTTATAATGTAATAGGGTATGTTATAACCATGTGTTATTCTGTAATAGGGTATGTTATAACCATGTGTTGTAATAGGGTATGTTATAACCTTGTGTTATAATGTAATAGGGTATGTTATAACCATGTGTTATAATGTAATAGGAGTATGTTATAACCATGTGTTATAATGTAATAGGGTATGTCATAACCATGTGTATGTTATAACCATGTGTTATTCTGTAATAGGGTATGTTATAACCATGTGTTATAATGTAATAGGGTATGTTATAACCATGTGTTATTATGTAATAGGGTATGTTATAACCATGTGTTATAATGTAATAGGGTATGTTATAACCATGTGTTATTCTGTAATAGGGTATGTTATAACCATGTGTTGTAATAGGGTATGTTATAACCATGTGTTATTCTGTAATAGGGTATGTTATAACCATGTGTTATAATGTAATAGGGTATGTTATAACCATGTGTTATAATGTAATAGGGTATGTTATAACCATGTGTTATAATGTAATAGGGTATGTTATAACCATGTGTTGTAATAGGGTATGTTATAATCATGTGTTATAATGTAATAGGGTATGTTATAACCATGTGTTATAATGTAATAGGGTATGTTATAACCATGTGTATGTTATAACCATGTGTTATTCTGTAATAGGGTATGTTATAACCATGTGTTATTCTGTAATAGGGTATGTTATAACCATGTGTTATAATGTAATAGGGTATGTTATAACATGTGTTATAATGTAATAGTGTATGTTATAACCATGTGTTATTATGTAATAGGGTATGTTATAACCATGTGTTATTCTGTAATAGGGTATGTTATAACCATGTGTTGTAATAGGGTATGTTATAACCATGTGTTATAATGTAATAGGGTATGTTATAACCATGTGTTATTATGTAATAGGGTATGTTATAACCATGTGTTATAATGTAATAGGGTATGTTATAACCATGTGTTATAATGTAATAGGGTATGTTATAACCATGTGTTATAATGTAATAGGGTATGTTATAACCATGTGTTGTAATAGGGTATGTTATAACCATGTGTTATTCTGTAATAGGGTATGTTATAACCATGTGTTGTAATAGGGTATGTTATAACCATGTGTTATTATGTAATAGGGTATGTTATAACCATGTGTTATTCTGTAATAGGGTATGTTATAACCATGTGTTGTAATAGGGTATGTTATAACCATGTGTTATAATGTATTAGGGTATGTTATAACCATGTGTTATAATTTAATAGGGTATGTTATAACCATGTGTTATAATGTAATAGGGTATGTTATAACCATGTGTTATAATGTAATAGGGTATGTTATAACCATGTGTTATTCTGTAATAGGGTATGTTATAACCATGTGTTATTATGTAATAGGGTATGTTATAACCATGTGTTATAATGTAATAGGGTATGTTATAACCATGTGTTATTCTGTAATAGGGTATGTTATAACCATGTGTTGTAATAGGGTATGTTATAACCATGTGTTATAATAGGGTATGTTATAACCATGTGTTATAATGTAATAGGGTATGTTATAACCATGTGTTATAATGTAATAGGGTATGTTATAACCATGTGTTATAATAGGGTATGTTATAACCATGTGTTATAATGTAATAGGGTATGTTATAATCATGTGTTATAATGTAATAGGGTATGTTATAACCATGTGTATGTTATAACCCTGTGTTATAATGTAATAGGGTATGTTATAACCATGTGTTATTATGTAATAGGGTATGTTATAACCATGTGTTGTAATAGGGTATGTTATAACCATGTGTTATTCTGTAATAGGGTATGTTATAACCATGTGTTATTATGTAATAGGGTATGTTATAACCATGTGTTATAATGTAATAGGGTATGTTATAACCATGTGTTATAATGTAATAGGGTATGTTATAACCATGTGTTATAATGTAATAGGGTATGTCATAACCATGTGTTATTCTGTAATAGGGTATGTTATAACCATGTGTTGTAATAGGGTATGTTATAACCATGTGTTATAATGTAATAGGGTATGTTATAACCATGTGTTATAATGTAATAGGGTATGTTATAACCATGTGTTATAATGTAATAGGGTATGTTATAACCATGTGTTATAATGTAATAGGGTATGTTATAACCATGTGTTATAATGTAATAGGGTATGTTATAACCATGTGTTATTATGTAATAGGGTATGTTATAACCATGTGTTGTAATAGGGTATGTCATAACCATGTGTTATAATGTAATAGGGTATGTTATAACCATGTGTTGTAATAGGGTATGTCATAACCATGTGTTATTCTGTAATAGGGTATGTTATAACTATGTGTTATTCTGTAATAGGGTATGTTATAACCATGTGTTATAATGTAATAGGGTATGTTATAACCATGTGTTATAATGTAATAGGGTATGTTATAACCATGTGTTGTAATAGGGTATGTTATAACCATGTGTTATTCTGTAATAGGGTATGTTATAACCATGTGTTATAATGTAATAGGGTATGTTATAACCATGTGTTATAATGTAATAGGGTATGTTATAACCATGTGTTGTAATAGGGTATGTTATAACCATGTGTTATAATGTAATAGGGTATGTTATAACCATGTGTTATTCTGTAATAGGGTATGTTATAACCATGTGTTGTAATAGGGTATGTTATAACCATGTGTTATAATGTAATAGGGTATGTTATAACCATGTGTTATAATGTAATAGGGTATGTTATAACCATGTGTTATAATGTAATAGGGTATGTCATAACCATGTGTATGTTATAACCATGTGTTATTCTGTAATAGGGTATGTTATAACCATGTGTTATAATGTAATAGGGTATGTTATAACCATGTGTTATTATGTAATAGGGTATGTTATAACCATGTGTTATAATGTAATAGGGTATGTTATAACCATGTGTTATTCTGTAATAGGGTATGTTATAACCATGTGTTGTAATAGGGTATGTTATAACCATGTGTTATTCTGTAATAGGGTATGTTATAACCATGTGTTATAATGTAATAGGGTATGTTATAACCATGTGTTATAATGTAATAGGGTATGTTATAACCATGTGTTATAATGTAATAGGGTATGTTATAACCATGTGTTGTAATAGGGTATGTTATAATCATGTGTTATAATGTAATAGGGTATGTTATAACCATGTGTTATAATGTAATAGGGTATGTTATAACCATGTGTATGTTATAACCATGTGTTATTCTGTAATAGGGTATGTTATAACCATGTGTTATTCTGTAATAGGGTATGTTATAACCATGTGTTATAATGTAATAGGGTATGTTATAACATGTGTTATAATGTAATAGTGTATGTTATAACCATGTGTTATTATGTAATAGGGTATGTTATAACCATGTGTTATTCTGTAATAGGGTATGTTATAACCATGTGTTGTAATAGGGTATGTTATAACCATGTGTTATAATGTAATAGGGTATGTTATAACCATGTGTTATTATGTAATAGGGTATGTTATAACCATGTGTTATAATGTAATAGGGTATGTTATAACCATGTGTTATAATGTAATAGGGTATGTTATAACCATGTGTTATAATGTAATAGGGTATGTTATAACCATGTGTTGTAATAGGGTATGTTATAACCATGTGTTATTCTGTAATAGGGTATGTTATAACCATGTGTTGTAATAGGGTATGTTATAACCATGTGTTATTATGTAATAGGGTATGTTATAACCATGTGTTATTCTGTAATAGGGTATGTTATAACCATGTGTTGTAATAGGGTATGTTATAACCATGTGTTATAATGTATTAGGGTATGTTATAACCATGTGTTATAATTTAATAGGGTATGTTATAACCATGTGTTATAATGTAATAGGGTATGTTATAACCATGTGTTATAATGTAATAGGGTATGTTATAACCATGTGTTATTCTGTAATAGGGTATGTTATAACCATGTGTTATTATGTAATAGGGTATGTTATAACCATGTGTTATAATGTAATAGGGTATGTTATAACCATGTGTTATTCTGTAATAGGGTATGTTATAACCATGTGTTGTAATAGGGTATGTTATAACCATGTGTTATTCTGTAATAGGGTATGTTATAACCATGTGTTATAATGTAATAGGGTATGTTATAACCATGTGTTATAATGTAATAGGGTATGTTATAACCATGTGTTATTCTGTAATAGGGTATGTTATAACCATGTGTTGTAATAGGGTATGTTATAACCATGTGTTATAATGTAATAGGGTATGTTATAACCATGTGTTGTAATAGGGTATGTCATAACCATGTGTTATTCTGTAATAGGGTATGTTATAACTATGTGTTATTCTGTAATAGGGTATGTTATAACCATGTGTTATAATGTAATAGGGTATGTTATAACCATGTGTTATAATGTAATAGGGTATGTTATAACCATGTGTTGTAATAGGGTATGTTATAACCATGTGTTATTCTGTAATAGGGTATGTTATAACCATGTGTTATAATGTAATAGGGTATGTTATAACCATGTGTTATAATGTAATAGGGTATGTTATAACCATGTGTTGTAATAGGGTATGTTATAACCATGTGTTATAATGTAATAGGGTATGTTATAACCATGTGTTATTCTGTAATAGGGTATGTTATAACCATGTGTTGTAATAGGGTATGTTATAACCATGTGTTATAATGTAATAGGGTATGTTATAACCATGTGTTATAATGTAATAGGGTATGTTATAACCATGTGTTATAATGTAATAGGGTATGTCATAACCATGTGTATGTTATAACCATGTGTTATTCTGTAATAGGGTATGTTATAACCATGTGTTATAATGTAATAGGGTATGTTATAACCATGTGTTATTATGTAATAGGGTATGTTATAACCATGTGTTATAATGTAATAGGGTATGTTATAACCATGTGTTATTCTGTAATAGGGTATGTTATAACCATGTGTTGTAATAGGGTATGTTATAACCATGTGTTATTCTGTAATAGGGTATGTTATAACCATGTGTTATAATGTAATAGGGTATGTTATAACCATGTGTTATAATGTAATAGGGTATGTTATAACCATGTGTTATAATGTAATAGGGTATGTTATAACCATGTGTTGTAATAGGGTATGTTATAATCATGTGTTATAATGTAATAGGGTATGTTATAACCATGTGTTATAATGTAATAGGGTATGTTATAACCATGTGTATGTTATAACCATGTGTTATTCTGTAAAAGGGTATGTTATAACCATGTGTTATTCTGTAATAGGGTATGTTATAACCATGTGTTATAATGTAATAGGGTATGTTATAACATGTGTTATAATGTAATAGTGTATGTTATAACCATGTGTTATTATGTAATAGGGTATGTTATAACCATGTGTTATTCTGTAATAGGGTATGTTATAACCATGTGTTGTAATAGGGTATGTTATAACCATGTGTTATAATGTAATAGGGTATGTTATAACCATGTGTTATTATGTAATAGGGTATGTTATAACCATGTGTTATAATGTAATAGGGTATGTTATAACCATGTGTTATAATGTAATAGGGTATGTTATAACCATGTGTTATAATGTAATAGGGTATGTTATAACCATGTGTTGTAATAGGGTATGTTATAACCATGTGTTATTCTGTAATAGGGTATGTTATAACCATGTGTTGTAATAGGGTATGTTATAACCATGTGTTATTATGTAATAGGGTATGTTATAACCATGTGTTATTCTGTAATAGGGTATGTTATAACCATGTGTTGTAATAGGGTATGTTATAACCATGTGTTATAATGTATTAGGGTATGTTATAACCATGTGTTATAATTTAATAGGGTATGTTATAACCATGTGTTATAATGTAATAGGGTATGTTATAACCATGTGTTATAATGTAATAGGGTATGTTATAACCATGTGTTATTCTGTAATAGGGTATGTTATAACCATGTGTTATTATGTAATAGGGTATGTTATAACCATGTGTTATAATGTAATAGGGTATGTTATAACCATGTGTTATTCTGTAATAGGGTATGTTATAACCATGTGTTGTAATAGGGTATGTTATAACCATGTGTTATTCTGTAATAGGGTATGTTATAACCATGTGTTATAATGTAATAGGGTATGTTATAACCATGTGTTATAATGTAATAGGGTATGTTATAACCATGTGTTATTCTGTAATAGGGTATGTTATAACCATGTGTTGTAATAGGGTATGTTATAACCATGTGTTATTATGTAATAGGGTATGTTATAACCATGTGTTATAATGTAATAGGGTATGTTATAACCATGTGTTGTAATAGGGTATGTTATAACCATGTGTTATAATGTAATAGGGTATGTTATAACCATGTGTTGTAATAGGGTATGTTATAACCATGTGTTATTATGTAATAGGGTATGTTATAACCATGTGTTATAATGTATTAGGGTATGTTATAACCATGTGTTATTATGTAATAGGGTATGTTATAACCATGTGTTATTCTGTAATAGGGTATGTTATAACCATGTGTTATTATGTAATAGGGTATGTTATAACCATGTGTTATAATGTAATAGGGTATGTTATAACCATGTGTTGTAATAGGGTATGTTATAACCATGTGTTATAATGTAATAGGGTATGTTATAACCATGTGTTATTCTGTAATAGGGTATGTTATAACCATGTGTTGTAATAGGGTATGTTATAACCATGTGTTATTCTGTAATAGGGTAAGTTATAACCATGTGTTATTATGTAATAGGGTATGTTATAACCATGTGTTATTATGTAATAGGGTATGTTATAACCATGTGTTATTCTGTAATAGGGTATGTTATAACCATGTGTTGTAATAGTGTATGTTATAACCATGTGTTAAAATGTAATAGGGTATGTTATAACCATGTGTTGTAATAGGGTATGTTATAACCATGTGTTATTCTGTAATAGGGTATGTTATAACCATGTGTTATTATGTAATAGGGTATGTTATAACCATGTGTCATTCTGTAATAGGGTATGTTATAACCATGTGTTGTAATAGGGTATGTTATAACCATGTGTTATAATGTAATAGGGTATGTTATAACCATGTGTTGTAATAGGGTATGTTATAACCATGTGTTATTATGTAATAGGGTATGTTATAACCATGTGTTATTATGTAATAGGGTATGTTATAACCATGTGTTATAATGTAATAGGGTATGTTATAACCATGTGTTATAATGTAATAGGGTATGTTATAACCATGTGTTATAATGTAATAGGGTATGTTATAACCATGTGTTATAATGTAATAGGGTATGTTATAACCATGTGTTGTAATAGGGTATGTTATAACCATGTGTTATAATGTAATAGGGTATGTTATAACCATGTGTTATTCTGTAATAGGGTATGTTATAACCATGTGTTATAATGTAATAGGGTATGTTATAACCATGTGTTATAATGTAATAGGGTATGTTATAACCATGTGTTATTCTGTAATAGGGTATGTTATAACCATGTGTTGTAATAGGGTATGTTATAACCATGTGTTATAATGTAATAGGGTATGTTATAACCATGTGTTATAATGTAATAGGGTATGTTATAACCATGTGTTATTATGTAATAGGGTATGTTATAACCATGTGTTATAATGTAATAGGGTATGTTATAACCATGTGTTATTATGTAATAGGGTATGTTATAACCATGTGTTATTCTGTAATAGGGTATGTTATAACCATGTGTATGTTATAACCATGTGTTATAATGTAATAGGGTATGTTATAACCATGTGTTGTAATAGGGTATGTTATAACCATGTGTTATTCTGTAATAGGGTATGTCATAACCATGTGTTATAATGTAATAGGGTATGTTATAACCATGTGTTATAATGTAATAGGGTATGTTATAACCATGTGTTATAATGTAATAGGGTATGTTATAACCATGTGTTATAATGTAATAGGGTATGTTATAACCATGTGTATGTTATAACCATGTGTTATAATGTAATAGGGTATGTTATAACCATGTGTTGTAATAGGGTATGTTATAACCATGTGTTATAATGTAATAGGGTATGTTATAACCATGTGTTATAATGTAATAGGGTATGTTATAACCATGTGTTATAATGTAATAGGGTATGTTATAACCATGTGTTATAATGTAATAGGGTATGTTATAACCATGTGTTATTCTGTAATAGGGTATGTTATAACCATGTGTTATTCTGTAATAGGGTATGTTATAACCATGTGTTATAATGTAATAGGGTATGTTATAACCATGTGTTATTATGTAATAGGGTATGTTATAACCATGTGTTATAATGTAATAGGGTATGTTATAACCATGTGTTATAATGTAATAGGGTATGTTATAACCATGTGTTATTCTGTAATAGGGTATGTTATAACCATGTGTTATTCTGTAATAGGGTATGTTATAACCATGTGTATGTTATAACCATGTGTTATAATGTAATAGGGTATGTTATAACCATGTGTTGTAATAGGGTATGTTATAACCATGTGTTATTCTGTAATAGGGTATGTTATAACCATGTGTTGTAATATGGTATGTTATAACCATGTGTTATTCTGTAATAGGGTATGTCATAACCATGTGTATGTTATAACCATGTGTTATTATGTAATAGGGTATGTTATAACCATGTGTTATTCTGTAATAGGGTATGTTATAACCATGTGTTATAATGTAATAGGGTATGTTATAACCATGTGTTATAATGTAATAGGGTATGTTATAACCATGTGTTATTCTGTAATAGGGTATGTTATAACCATGTGTTATAATGTAATAGGGTATGTTATAACCATGTGTTATTCTGTAATAGGGTATGTTATAACCATGTGTTATTCTGTAATAGGGTATGTTATAACCATGTGTTATAATGTAATAGGGTATGTTATAACCATGTGTTATTCTGTAATAGGGTATGTTATAACCATGTGTTATAATGTAATAGGGTATGTTATAACCATGTGTTGTAATAGGGTATGTTATAACCATGTGTTATAATGTAATAGGGTATGTTATAACCATGTGTTATTATGTAATAGGGTATGTTATAACCATGTGTTATAATGTAATAGGGTATGTTATAACCATGTGTTATAATGTAATAGGGTATGTTATAACCATGTGTATGTTATAACCCTGTGTTATAATGTAATAGGGTATGTTATAACCATGTGTTATTCTGTAATAGGGTATGTTATAACCATGTGTTGTAATAGGGTATGTTATAACCATGTGTTATTCTGTAATAGGGTATGTTATAACCATGTGTTATTATGTAATAGGGTATGTTATAACCATGTGTTATAATGTAATAGGGTATGTTATAACCATGTGTTGTAATAGGGTATGTTATAACCATGTGTTATAATGTAATAGGGTATGTTATAACCATGTGTTATTATGTAATAGGGTATGTTATAACCATGTGTTATAATGTAATAGGGTATGTTATAACCATGTGTTATAATGTAATAGGGTATGTTATAACCATGTGTTATAATGTAATAGGGTATGTTATAACCATGTGTTATTCTGTAATAGGGTATGTTATAACCATGTGTTGTAATAGGGTATGTTATAACCATGTGTTATTCTGTAATAGGGTATGTTATAACCATGTGTTATTATGTAATAGGGTATGTTATAACCATGTGTTATAATGTAATAGGGTATGTTATAACCATGTGTTGTAATAGGGTATGTTATAACCATGTGTTATAATGTAATAGGGTATGTTATAACCATGTGTTATTATGTAATAGGGTATGTTATAACCATGTGTTATAATGTAATAGGGTATGTTATAACCATGTGTTATAATGTAATAGGGTATGTCATAACCATGTGTTATAATGTAATAGGGTATGTTATAACCATGTGTATGTTATAACCATGTGTTATAATGTAATAGGGTATGTTATAACCATGTGTTATTCTGTAATAGGGTATGTTATAACCATGTGTTATAATGTAATAGGGTATGTTATAACCATGTGTTATTCTGTAATAGGGTATGTTATAACCATGTGTTATTATGTAATAGGGTATGTTATAACCATGTGTTGTAATAGGGTATGTTATAACCATGTGTTATAATGTAATAGGGTATGTTATAACCATGTGTTATAATGTAATAGGGTATGTTATAACCATGTGTTATAATGTAATAGGGTATGTTATAACCATGTGTTATAATGTAATAGGGTATGTTATAACCATGTGTTATAATGTAATAGGGTATGTTATAACCATGTGTTGTAATAGGGTATGTTATAACCATGTGTTATTCTGTAATAGGGTATGTTATAACCATGTGTTATAATGTAATAGGGTATGTTATAACCATGTGTTATTCTGTAATAGGGTATGTTATAACCATGTGTTATAATGTAATAGGGTATGTTATAACCATGTGTTATAATGTAATAGGGTATGTTATAACCATGTGTTATAATGTAATAGGGTATGTTATAACCATGTGTTGTAATAGGGTATGTTATAACCATGTGTTATAATGTAATAGGGTATGTTATAACCATGTGTTATTCTGTAATAGGGTATGTTATAACCATGTGTTATAATGTAATAGGGTATGTTATAATCATGTGTTATAATGTAATAGGGTATGTTATAACCATGTGTTGTAATAGGGTATGTTATAACCATGTGTTATTCTGTAATAGGGTAAGTTATAACCATGTGTTGTAATAGGGTATGTTATAACCATGTGTTATAATGTAATAGGGTATGTTATAACCATGTGTTATTATGTAATAGGGTATGTTATAACCATGTGTTATTATGTAATAGGGTATGTTATAACCATGTGTTATTATGTAATAGGGTATGTTATAACCATGTGTTATTATGTAATAGGGTATGTTATAACCATGTGTTGTAATAGGGTATGTTATAACCATGTGTTAAAATGTAATAGGGTATGTTATAACCATGTGTTGTAATAGGGTATGTTATAACCATGTGTTATTCTGTAATAGGGTATGTTATAACCATGTGTTATTATGTAATAGGGTATGTTATAACCATGTGTTATTCTGTAATAGGGTATGTTATAACCATGTGTTATTCTGTAATAGGGTATGTTATAACCATGTGTTGTAATAGGGTATGTTATAACCATGTGTTATAATGTAATAGGGTATGTTATAACCATGTGTTGTAATAGGGTATGTTATAACCATGTGTTATTCTGTAATAGGGTATGTTATAACCATGTGTTATTCTGTAATAGGGTATGTTATAACCATGTGTTGTAATAGGGTATGTTATAACCATGTGTTATAATGTAATAGGGTATGTTATAACCATGTGTTATAATGTAATAGGGTATGTTATAACCATGTGTTGTAATAGGGTATGTTATAACCATGTGTTATTATGTAATAGGGTATGTTATAACCATGTGTTGTAATAGGGTATGTTATAACCATGTGTTATTCTGTAATAGGGTATGTTATAACCATGTGTTATAATGTAATAGGGTATGTTATAACCATGTGTTATAATGTAATAGGGTATGTTATAACCATGTGTTATAATGTAATAGGGTATGTTATAACCATGTGTTGTAATAGGGTATGTTATAACCATGTGTTATAATGTAATAGGGTATGTTATAACCATGTGTTATTCTGTAATAGGGTATGTTATAACCATGTGTTATAATGTAATAGGGTATGTTATAATCATGTGTTATAATGTAATAGGGTATGTTATAACCATGTGTTGTAATAGGGTATGTTATAACCATGTGTTATTATGTAATAGGGTATGTTATAACCATGTGTTGTAATAGGGTATGTTATAACCATGTGTTATAATGTAATAGGGTATGTTATAACCATGTGTTATTATGTAATAGGGTATGTTATAACCATGTGTTATTATGTAATAGGGTATGTTATAACCATGTGTTATTATGTAATAGGGTATGTTATAACCATGTGTTATTATGTAATAGGGTATGTTATAACCATGTGTTGTAATAGGGTATGTTATAACCATGTGTTAAAATGTAATAGGGTATGTTATAACCATGTGTTGTAATAGGGTATGTTATAACCATGTGTTATTCTGTAATAGGGTATGTTATAACCATGTGTTATTATGTAATAGGGTATGTTATAACCATGTGTTATTCTGTAATAGGGTATGTTATAACCATGTGTTATTCTGTAATAGGGTATGTTATAACCATGTGTTGTAATAGGGTATGTTATAACCATGTGTTATAATGTAATAGGGTATGTTATAACCATGTGTTGTAATAGGGTATGTTATAACCATGTGTTATTCTGTAATAGGGTATGTTATAACCATGTGTTATTCTGTAATAGGGTATGTTATAACCATGTGTTGTAATAGGGTATGTTATAACCATGTGTTATAATGTAATAGGGTATGTTATAACCATGTGTTATAATGTAATAGGGTATGTTATAACCATGTGTTGTAATAGGGTATGTTATAACCATGTGTTATTATGTAATAGGGTATGTTATAACCATGTGTTGTAATAGGGTATGTTATAACCATGTGTTGTAATAGGGTATGTTATAACCATGTGTTATAATGTAATAGGGTATGTTATAACCATGTGTTATTATGTAATAGGGTATGTTATAACCATGTGTTATAATGTAATAGGGTATGTTATAACCATGTGTTGTAATAGGGTATGTTATAACCATGTGTTATTATGTAATAGGGTATGTTATAACCATGTGTTGTAATAGGGTATGTTATAACCATGTGTTGTAATAGGGTATGTTATAACCATGTGTTATTATGTAATAGGGTATGTTATAACCATGTGTCATTCTGTAATAGGGTATGTTATAACCATGTGTTGTAATAGGGTATGTTATAACCATGTGTTATTCTGTAATAGGGTATGTTATAACCATGTGTTATAATGTAATAGGGTATGTTATAACCATGTGTTATAATGTAATAGGGTATGTTATAACCATGTGTTATAATGTAATAGGGTATGTTATAACCATGTGTTATAATGTAATAGGGTATGTTATAACCATGTGTTATAATGTAATAGGGTATGTTATAACCATGTGTTATAATGTAATAGGGTATGTTATAACCATGTGTTATAATGTAATAGGGTATGTTATAACCATGTGTTATTCTGTAATAGGGTATGTTATAACCATGTGTTGTAATAGGGTATGTTATAACCATGTGTTATTCTGTAATAGGGTATGTTATAACCATGTGTTGTAATAGGGTATGTTATAACCATGTGTTATAATGTAATAGGGTATGTTATAACCATGTGTTATTATGTAATAGGGTATGTTATAACCATGTGTTATAATGTAATAGGGTATGTTATAACCATGTGTTATAATGTAATAGGGTATGTTATAACCATGTGTTATTCTGTAATAGGGTATGTTATAACCATGTGTTATAATGTAATAGGGTATGTTATAACCATGTGTTATAATGTAATAGGGTATGTTATAACCATGTGTTATAATGTAATAGGGTATGTTATAACCATGTGTTATAATGTAATAGGGTATGTTATAACCATGTGTTGTAATAGGGTATGTTATAACCATGTGTTATAATGTAATAGGGTATGTTATAACCATGTGTTATTATGTAATAGGGTATGTTATAACCATGTGTTATAATGTAATAGGGTATGTTATAACCATGTGTTATTCTGTAATAGGGTATGTTATAACCATGTGTTATTCTGTAATAGGGTATGTTATAACCATGTGTATGTTATAACCATGTGTTATAATGTAATAGGGTATGTTATAACCATGTGTTGTAATAGGGTATGTTATAACCATGTGTTATTCTGTAATAGGGTATGTTATAACCATGTGTTGTAATAGGGTATGTTATAACCATGTGTTATTCTGTAATAGGGTATGTCATAACCATGTGTATGTTATAACCATGTGTTATTATGTAATAGGGTATGTTATAACCATGTGTTATAATGTAATAGGGTATGTTATAACCATGTGTTATAATGTAATAGGGTATGTTATAACCATGTGTTGTAATAGGGTATGTTATAACCATGTGTTGTAATAGGGTATGTTATAACCATGTGTTATTCTGTAATAGGGTATGTTATAACCATGTGTTGTAATAGGGTATGTTATAACCATGTGTTATTATGTAATAGGGTATGTTATAACCATGTGTTATAATGTAATAGGGTATGTTATAACCATGTGTTATAATGTAATAGGGTATGTTATAACCATGTGTTATAATGTAATAGGGTATGTTATAACCATGTGTTATAATGTAATAGGGTATGTTATAACCATGTGTTATAATAGGGTATGTTATAACCATGTGTTATAATGTAATAGGGTATGTTATAACCCTGTGTTATAATGTAATAGGGTATGTTATAACCATGTGTTGTAATAGGGTATGTTATAACCATGTGTTATAATGTAATAGGGTATGTTATAACCATGTGTTATTCTGTAATAGGGTATGTTATAACCATGTGTTATAATGTAATAGGGTATGTTATAACCATGTGTTATAATGTAATAGGGTATGTTATAACCATGTGTTATAATGTAATAGGGTATGTTATAACCATGTGTTATAATGTAATAGGGTATGTTATAACCATGTGTTATTCTGTAATAGGGTATGTTATAACCATGTGTTATAATGTAATAGGGTATGTTATAACCATGTGTTATAATGTAATAGGGTATGTTATAACCATGTGTTATTCTGTAATAGGGTATGTTATAACCATGTGTTGTAATAGGGTATGTTATAACCATGTGTTATTCTGTAATAGGGTATGTTATAACCATGTGTTGTAATAGGGTATGTTATAACCATGTGTTATTCTGTAATAGGGTATGTTATAACCATGTGTTGTAATAGGGTATGTTATAACCATGTGTTATAATTTAATAGGGTATGTTATAACCATGTGTTATAATGTAATAGGGTATGTTATAACCATGTGTTATTATGTAATAGGGTATGTTATAACCATGTGTTATTATGTAATAGGGTATGTTATAACCATGTGTTATAATGTAATAGGGTATGTTATAACCATGTGTTATAATGTAATAGGGTATGTTATAACCATGTGTTATAATGTAATAGGGTATGTTATAACCATGTGTTATTATGTAATAGGGTATGTTATAACCATGTGTTATTATGTAATAGGGTATGTTATAACCATGTGTTGTAATAGGGTATGTTATAACCATGTGTTGTAATAGGGTATGTTATGACCATGTGTTATAATGTAATAGGGTATGTTATAACCATGTGTTATAATGTAATAGGGTATGTTATAACCATGTGTTATTCTGTAATAGGGTATGTTATAACCATGTGTTGTAATAGGGTATGTTATAACCATGTGTTATAATTTAATAGGGTATGTTATAACCATGTGTTATAATGTAATAGGGTATGTTATAACCATGTGTTATTATGTAATAGGGTATGTTATAACCATGTGTTATTATGTAATAGGGTATGTTATAACCATGTGTTGTAATAGGGTATGTTATAACCATGTGTTATAATGTAATAGGGTATGTTATAACCATGTGTTATTATGTAATAGGGTATGTTATAACCATGTGTTATAATGTAATAGGGTATGTTATAACCATGTGTTATTATGTAATAGGGTATGTTATAACCATGTGTTCAAGCTAATCAGATTAAAGCTTATTTATGATACAGTGTGTAAGCTACACAATACAATTAAATGCGAAGTCGCAATAAAGCTCTCCTCTCAGACAGTGCATTGATATTAAGCTAGTGTATTGACTATAACCTACTTCTAGTATTATGTCTACTAGACTATAACCTACTATTAGTAGTATGTCTACTAGACTATAGTGTGCTAATATTATTATGTCTACTAGACTATAGTGTGCTAGTAGTATTATGTCTACTAGACTATAGTGTGCTAATAGTATTATGTCTACTAGACTATAACCTGCTAATAGTAGTATGTGTACTAGACTATAGTGTGCTAATAGTATTATGTCTACTAGACTATAACCTGCTAATACTATTATGTCTACTAGACTATAGTGTGCTAATAGTATTATGTCTACTAGACTATAGTGTGCTAATAGTAGTATGTCTACTAGACTATAGTATGCTAATAGTATTATGTCTACTAGACTATAGTGTGCTAATAGTATTATGTCTACTAGACTATAGTGTGCTAATAGTATTATGTCTACTAGACTATAGTGTGCTAATAGTATTATGTCTACTAGACTATAGTGTGCTAGTAGTATTATGTCTACTAGACTATAGTGTGCTAATAGTATTATGTCTACTAGACTATAGTGTGCAAATAGTATTATGTCTACTAGACTATAGTGTGCTAATAGTATTATGTCTACTAGACTATAGTGTGCTAATAGTATTATGTCTACTAGACTATAGTGTGCTAATAGTATTATGTCTACTAGACTATAGTGTGCTAATAGTATTATGTCTACTAGACTATAGTGTGCTAATAGTATTATGTCTACTAGACTATAGTGTGCTAATAGTATTATGTCTACTAGACTATAACCTGCTAATAGTATTATGTCTACTAGACTATAACCTGCTAATAGTATTATGTCTACTAGACTATAGTGTGCTAATAGTATTATGTCTACTAGACTATAACCTGCTAATAGTATTATGTCTACTAGACTATAGTGTGCTAATAGTATTATGTCTACTAGACTATAGTGTGCTAGTAGTATTATGTCTACTAGACTATAGTGTGCTAATAGTATTATGTCTACTAGACTATAGTGTGCTAATAGTATTATGTCTACTAGACTATAGTGTGCTAATAGTATTATGTCTACTAGACTATAGTGTGCTAGTAGTATTATGTCTACTAGACTATAGTGTGCTAGTAGTATTATGTCTACTAGACTATAGTGTGCTAGTAGTATTATGTCTACTAGACTATAGTCTGCTAATAGTTATGCCACGTAGTATTAGGTCTACTAGACTATAGTCTGCTAATAGTTATGCCACGTAGTATTAGGTCCTACTCGTCACTTATGATTTGATAATAAATAGAAGATCACCATGGTGCTGATTTAGTGAAGTCAGATCAAACCTGAATCGATGTCTCCAAGATTAATTAGTATTTTATAAATATAATAGCATAGCTTAGTAGATATATATGTAATATAATAGCATAGCTTAGTAGATATATATGTAATATAATAGCATAGCTTAGTAGATATATATATATATACTATATTAGCATAGCTTAGTAGATATATATATATATAATATAATAGCATAGCTTAGTAGATATATATATATGTAATATAATAGCATAGCTTAGTAGATATATATATATATAATATAATAGCATAGCTTAGTAGATATATATATATATAAGATAATAGCATAGCTTAGTAGATATATATATATGTAATATATTAGCATAGCTTAGTAGATATATATATATATAATATAATAGCATAGCTTAGTAGATATATATGTATATAATATAATAGCATAGCTTAGTAGATATATATATATATGTAATATAATAGCATAGCTTAGTAGATATATATGTATATAATATAATAGCATAGCTTAGTAGATATATATATATATAATATAATAGCATAGCTTAGTAGATATATATATATATAATATAATAGCATAGCTTAGTAGATATATATGTATATAATATAATAGCATAGCTTAGTAGATATATATATATGTAATATAATAGCATAGCTTAGTAGATATATATGTATATAATATAATAGCATAGCTTAGTAGATATATATATATATAATATAATAGCATAGCTTAGTAGATATATATATATATAATATATTAGCATAGCTTAGTAGATATATGTAATATAATAGCATAGCTTAGTAGATATATATGTATATAATATAATAGCATAGCTTAGTAGATATATGTAATATAATAGCATAGCTTAGTAGATATATATGTATATAATATAATAGCATAGCTTAGTAGATATATGTAATATAATAGCATAGCTTAGTAGACCTGCTGGAGCGCGTGCTACGGGTGGGTGTTGCCATCGTGACCAGTGAACTGAGATAAGGCGGAGCTTTACCTAGCATGGACTTGTAGATGACCTGGAGCCAGTGGGTCTGGTGACGAATATGTAGCGAGGTCCAGCCGACTAGAGCATACAGGTCACAGTGGTGGGTGGTATAAGGTGCTTTAGTAACAAAACGGATGGCACTGTGATAAACTGCATTCAGTATGCTGAGTAGAGTATTGGAAGCTATTTTGTAGATGACATCGCCGAAGTCGAGGATCGGTAGGATAGTCAGTTTTACTAGGGTAAGTTTGGCGGCGTGAGTGAAGGAGGCTTTGTTGCGGAATAGAAAGCCGACTCCAGATTTGATTTTAGATTGGATATGTTTAATATGAGTCTGGAAGGAGAGTTTACAGTCTAGCCAGACACCTAGGTACTTATAGATGTCCACATATTCTAGGTCGGAACCATCCAGGGTGGTGATGCTAGTCGGGTGTGCGGGTGCAGGCAGCGAACGGTTGAAAAGCATGCATTTGGTTTTACTAGCGTTTAAGAGCATTTGGAGGCCACGGAAGGAGTGTTGTATGGCATTGAAGCTCGTTTGGAGGTTAGATAGCACAGTGTCCATAATAGCATAGCATAGCTTAGTCGACCTATATAATATACTATAATAGCATAGCTTAGTAGACCTATATAATATAATAGCATAGCTTAGTAGACCTATATAATATAATAGCATAGCTTAGTAGACCTATATAATATAATAGCATAGCTTAGTAGACCTATATAATATAATAGCATAGCTTAATAGACCTATATAATATAATAGCATAGCTTAGTAGACCTATAATGTTACTGTGGTCCTTCTGTAGCTCAGTTAATAGAGCATATAACGCCAGGGTAGCTCGATTCCCGGGACCACCCATACGTAGAATGTATGCACACATGACTGTAAGTCTCTTTGGATAAAATCTATAAATGGCACATATATATACTGTTATAACAATAACATCCTCATCTCTAGTTTTAGGGTGAACTGAAGATGAAGATGTAAAATGACCATGCTCCAAAACTCAAAAGAGCCACTAGGCAGGATATATGCTTTGATTTAAACAATAAACAAGAAGGCTCAAAGATGTCTTGCTCTTCTGTAGATCACTTGCTCTGACCCAAATGGTTAAAGATCCCACCAGGATATGGGAAACAGTGCAAAGTACAATTGGCTTAATATTGGTGTCTGATAAATCTAGTCTATGGACTCAGTGATCATTTTATTACATTTACACAAGGAGGGTTTTTAAAGATATATTTAGATGTCACAAAACTGTTAGAATCAGAGGACTCCAAAAAATACTGTGTTGAAATGTTTTGGGATGAAGTGGGTAAAATTGACAATAGCATCACCTGTGCTAGATAGTGTTGGGGTAGATAGTGCCTGAGTAGAGCCTTTAAATGTAGATTCCTTGATGTGGTGAATGTGATGGCTCCATTCGGGTCAGGGTAAAGCAGAGATCAAGCCTTGGTTTAATCATGAGATTCTAGAATCTATCCAAGCAAGGAATAAGGCCTTTAAGAAATGTAAGAACTCACAAGAGCAGCATGATTTTGTCCTATATAAACGTCACATAAATGAAGCACAGATATATACTGTTACAACAGGATGGATGAAGCACAGAGCAGGATGGATGAAGCACAGAGCAGGATGGATGAAGCACAGAGCAGGATGGATGAAGCACAGAGCAGGATGGATGAAGCACAGATCAGGATGGATGAAGCACAGAGCAGGATGGATGAAGCACGGAGCAGGATGGATGAAACGGAGCAGGATGGATGAAGGCACGGAGCAGGATGGATGAAGCACAGAGCAGGATGGATGAAGCACTGAGCAGGATGGATGAAGACGGAGCAGGATGGATGAAGCACAGAGCAGGATGGATGAAGCTAAGAGGGGTTACTTTGATGAGAAAATCATTGAGAACTAAAATGACCCTAAAATGGTTTGGAAATCATTTAAGGAACTAGGCTGTAGTTGTACTACCAACAACAAACTTAACAGTATTGGACTGAACATCAAAGGGGAGATGGTTAGAAAAAGCAGAGGTTGCCAATTAATTCAACTCTGTTTTAAAAATAATGTTGCCAGCAGGCTGGTTAGCAAGCTGCCCACCAGTGTTGGTTTGTATGTAAATGACCATGTCAAGAAGTATTATGCCGAGTTAGGGATTCAGCCAAACTCTTTTTTTTTGCAAAGGTAGCAACAGCCAAAGTGGTCAGTACGCTAGCAGAGCTTAGATGCTTTAAAACCACATGCCTGGATAATATTCCTGCAAGGTTTCTAATAGATTCTGCTGAGCAAATTGGATGTAAGCACATATCGTTAATCTCTTTCTCTTGAACAAGGCATCTTTCCCAGGGACATAAAACAAGCTAAAGTTTATAGCACAGATAAGATGGATAAAGTCTGACCCTGGGAATTATAAGTCTGTATCTATCCTCTGTAAGATCCTGGAGAGAATTGTACATGAGCAAATGTATGAATATGTTAACAAACAGGGTCAGGATGGATGATTTTCAGAGCAGGTTTTGGAAAACACACTCCACTGATTCAGGATGGATGAAGCATCAGAAAGAGATTGATGAAGGGAAAATGGATGAAGCACAGGAATGGTACTGCTGGAGCACAGAAGCAGGATGGATGAAGCACAGAGCAGGTGGATGAAGCACAAACTGGAGCCAGCAGGGGTGAAGCAGTAGCAGGATGGATGAAGTCCTATTTATCAGGATGGATGAAGTACAGAGCAGGATGGTTCAAGTCACGGCAAAGCATGATTGTGAAGCCGGAGCAGGATGGATGAAGCCTCTACTGTTTCTACTGGATATTAACAATATGAAAGATGCTTGATGAAGTCTTTTTTCTTTAAGAGGATTTATACACTTTGGTGTCTCACAACAGAAAACTATGTTGAGAACTGAGCACAGATGACTAACATTAAAATGGTTTGGATAAATAAGCTATTTGCACTTAGGGAAAACTGAAGCAATTATTTTTGTATACCAGACCAAATTGAAGTATTGGTCCTCTGAAATCAAAGGGGAGAGGGGGTAGGTGCTGAAAAACCTCTGTTAGCTACCTTAATTCAATGGAGTTAGGGAGGGAGGGGGTGACTACTAAAACCTCTGTTAGCTACCTGGGACGAATGGAGTTAGGGAAGCTGACTACTAAAACCTCTGTTAAATACCTGTCAAGAATGGAGTTATGGGAGGGGGGGAGGTGCAGCCAAACCTTTTTCTTTAGCTACCTGGGACAGCCAAATGGAGTTAGGGAGCAGAGCTTAGATGCTCCAAAACCACTGTTATACCTGGGATAATGGATTAGGGAGGGAGGGGGGTGCTGACTACTAAAACCTCTGTTAGCAAATTGGGACGAATGGAGTTAGGGAGGGGGGTGCTGACTCTTGAAAACCTCTTTAGCTACCTGGGACGAATGGAGTTAGGGAAGTTTATAAAACCTCTGTTAGCTACCTGGGACGAATGGAGTTGGGAATTAGGGGGTCTGACTCTAAAACCTCTGTTAGCTCCTGGGAGAATGGAGTTAGGGATGAACAAATGTATGAATATGTTAAAAACTCTGTTAGCTACCTGGGACGATTGATTTTCAGTCTGGAGGGAGGGAGGGGTGCTGACTACTAAAACCTCTGTTAGCTACCTGGGACTTGAATGGAGTTAGGGAGGAGGGGGGTTGACTACTAAAACCTCTGTTAGACCTGGTACTGAATGGAGTTACGGAGGGAGGGGGGGTTTGACTACAGTAAAACCTCTGTTAGCTACCAAACTGGAATGGAGTTAGGGAGCAGGGGGGTCTGGCTACTAAAACCTCTGTTAGCTGCCTGGGAGCAATGTAGTAGGGTTAGGGGGGTGCTGTCTCACTAAAACCTCTGTTAGCTGCCTGGGACGAATGGAGTTAGGGAGGGGGGGGTGCTGACTACTAAAACCTCTGCTAGCTACCTGGGATTAACAATGGAGTTGAAGGGATGCTTGTTCTTGACCACTAAAACCTCTGCTTTACCTGGGACGAATGGAGTTAGGGTGTCTCACAACAGTAAAACCTCTGTTAGCAGACTGGAGCACAGAGCTTATGGACATTAGGGAGGGGGGTGCTGACCATAAAACTATCTCTGCACCTAGGGAAAACTGAATGCAATTAGGGAGGGGTATCCAGACACTAAAACCTCTGAATAGCTACCTGAAATCAGAATGGAGTTAGGGAGGCGGGGGGGCTGACCACTAAAACCTCTGTTAGCTACCTGGGACGAATGGAGTTAGGGAGGGGGGTGCTGACTACTAAAACCTCTGTTAGCTGCCTGGGACGAATGGAGTTAGGGAGGGGGGGGGGTGCTGACCACTAAAACCTCTGCTAGCTACCTGGGACGAATGGAGTTGGGGAGGGGGGTGGGGGAGGTGCTGACCACTAAAACCTCTGCTAGCTACCTGGGACGAATGGAATTAGGGAGGGAGGGGGGTGTGACCACTAAAACCTCTGTTAGCTACCTGGGACGAATGGAGTTAGGGAGGGGGGTGAGGTGCTGACTACCAAAACCTCTGTTAGCTACCTGGGACGTATGGAGTTAGGGAGGGGGGTGCTGACTACTAAACTACTGTTAGCTACCTGGGATGTATCATTGATGGAAGCTTGGGAGGTGTGAGCATGACCAATAAGGTGCTAGGGAAGGTTAATGCCAGGACTATGTTTTTGGCTAGAAAGTGCAAGCTGCTTGATAAGGACTCCATGAGAGTTTTAACCACTACTGCCCTCATTCAATGCCATTTTGACTATGGTTGTACTTCCTGGTTTGGGAGTTTATCTAAACTTCTGAAGGGGAAGCTCCAGATAGCCCAGAATAAGCTGATAAGTATTGAAGGTCCACGTACTCACATTCAATTGAAGTCGGAAGTTTACAAACACTTAGGTTGGAGTCATTAAAACTTGTTTTTCAACCACTCCACAAATTTCTTGTTAAACAAACTATTGTTTTGGCAAGTCAGTTAGGACATCTACTTTGTGCATCACACAAGTCCTTTTTCCAACAATTGTTTACAGACAGATTATTTCACTTCTAATTCACTGTATCACAATTCCAGTGGGTCAGAAGTTTACATACACTAAGTTGACTGTGCCTTTAAACAGCTTGGAAAATTACAGAAAATGATGTCATGGCTTTAGAAGCTTCTGATAGGCTAATTTACATCATTTGAGTCAATTGGAGCTGTACCTGTGGATATGTTTCAAGGCCTGCCTTCAAACTCAGTTCCTCTTTGTTTAACATCATGGGAAAATCAAAAGTCATCAGCCAAGACCTCAGAAGAAAATGGTAGACCTCCACAAGTCTGGATCATCCTTGAGAGCAATTTCCAAATGCCTGAAGGTACTACGTTCATCTGGACAAACAATAGTACGCAAGTATAAACACCATGGCACCACACAGCCGTCATACCGCTCAGGAAGGAGAGGCCTTCGGTTTCCTAGAGATGAACGTACTTTGGTGCGAAATCTGCAAATCAATCCCAGAACAACAGCAAAGGACCTTGTGAAGATGCTGGTGGAAACGGGTACAAAAGTATCTATATCCACAGTAAAACGAGTACTATATCGAAATAACCAGAAAGGCCGCTCAGCAAGGAAGAAGCCACTGCTCCAAAAACCGCCATAAAAAGCCAGACTATGGTTTGGAAGTGCACATGGGGACAAAGACATGTCCTCTGATCTGATGAAACACAAATAGAACTGTTTGGCCTTAATGACCATGGTTAAGTTTGTAGGAGAAAAGGGGGATGCTTGCAAGAAGAACACCATCCCAACCGTGAAGAACTAAGTAGCAGTGCTACCCTATCATGCTACCCTACCATGGTACCCTACAATGCTACCCTATCGTGCTATCCTACCGTGCTACCCTATCATGCTACCCTACCATGGTACCCTACAATGCTACCCTACAGTGCTACCCTACAGTGCTACCCTACAGTGCTACCCTACCGTGGTACCCTGCCGTGGTACCCTACAGTGCTACCCTACCGTGGTACCCTACAGTGCTACCCTATCAGACTACACTACCGTGGTACCCTACAGTGCTACCCTACCGTGGTACCCTGCCGTGGTACCCTACAGTGCTACCCTACCGTGGTACCCTACAGTGCTACCCTATCAGGCTACACTACCGTGGTACCCTACAGTGCTACCCTACCGCGGTACCCTACGGTGCTACCCTATCATGCTACACTACCGTACTACTCTACCATACAACCCTACAGTGCTACCCTACCTTTCTACCCTACCATACTATGTGGTACTCTACAGTGGTTCCCTACTTTTCTATCCCACCATACTACCCTACCGTGGTAGCCTACAGTGGTTCCCTACTATACTACCCTACCATACTACCCTACAGTGCTGCCCTACAATACTACCCTACCATACTACCCTACCGTTCTACCCTACCATTCTACCCTACCATTCTACCCTACCATACTACCCTACAGTGCTACCCTACTATACTACCCTACCGTTTTTTCCCTACCATACTACCCTACAGTGCTACCCTACAATACTAACAATTACTGGCCCACTCCACTCTGTATTACTGGCCCACTCCGCTCTATGTTACTGGCCCGCTCTGCTCTGTGTTACTGGCCCACTCCGCTCTGTGTTACTGGCCCACTCCGCTCTGTGTTACTGGCCCACTCCGCTCTGTGTTACTGGCCCACTCTATGTTACTGGCCCACTCCACTCTGTGTTACTGGCCCACTCCGCTCTGTGTTACTGGCCCACTCTATGTTACTGGCCCACTCCGCTCTATGTTACTGGCCCACTCCACTCTGTGTTACTGGCCCACTCCGCTCTGTGTTACTGGCCCACTCTATGTTACTGGCCCACTCCGCTCTATGTTACTGGCCCACTCCGCTCTATGTTACTGGCCCACTCCGCTCTGTGTTACTGGCCCACTCCGCTCTGTGTTACTGGCCCACTCCGCTCTGTGTTACTGGCCCACTCCGCTCTGTGTTACTGGCCCACTCTATGTTACTGGCCCACTCCACTCTGTGTTACTGGCCCACTCCGCTCTGTGTTACTGGCCCACTCTATGTTACTGGCCCACTCCGCTCTATGTTACTGGCCCACTCCACTCTGTGTTACTGGCCCACTCCGCTCTGTGTTACTGGCCCACTCCGCTCTGTGTTACTGGCCCACTCTATGTTACTGGCCCACTCCGCTCTATGTTACTGGCCCACTCCACTCTGTGTTACTGGCCCACTCCGCTCTGTGTTACTGGCCCACTCTATGTTACTGGCCCACTCCGCTCTATGTTACTGGCCCACTCCACTCTATGTTACTGGCCCACTCCACTCTGTGTTACTGGCCCACTCCGCTCTGTGTTACTGGCCCACTCCACTCTGTGTTACTGGCCCACTCTATGTTACTGGCCCACTCCACTCTATGTTACTGGCCCACTGCGCTCTGTGTTACTGGCCCACTCCACTCTATGTTACTGGCCCACTCCGCTCTATGTTACTGGCCCGCTCTGCTCTGTGTTACTGGCCCACTCCGCTCTGTGTTACTGGCCCACTCCACTCTATGTTACTGGCCCACTCCGCTCTATGTTACTGGCCCACTCCGCTCTATGTTACTGGCCCACTCCGCTCTATGTTACTGGCCCACTCCGCTCTTTATGTTACTGGCCCACTCCGCTCTATGTTACTGGCCCACTCCAAACTATGTTACTGGCCCATTCCACTCTGTGTTACTGGCCCACTCCGCTCTGTGTTACTGGCCCATTCCACTCTATGTTACTGGCCCACTGCGCTCTGTGTTACTGGCCCAACTCAGATAATCTATGTTACTGGCCCACTCCACTCTGTGTTACTGGCCCAGTGTTGTCCGATCTGTGTTACTGGCCCATTCCACTCTATGTTACTGGCCCACTGCGCTCTGTGTTACTGGCCCAGGTCCACTCTATGTTACTGGCCCACTCCGCTCTATGTTACTGGCCCGCTCTGCTCTGTGTTACTGGCCCACTCCGCTCTGTGTTACTGGCCCACTCCACTCTATGTTACTGGCCCACTCCGCTCTATGTTACTGGCCCACTCCGCTCTATGTTACTGGCCCACTCCGCTCTATGTTACTGGCCCACTCCGCTCTATGTTACTGGCCCACTCCGCTCTATGTTACTGGCCCACTCCGCTCTATGTTACTGGCCCACTCCGCTCTATGTTACTGGCCCACTCCGCTCTGTGTTACTGGCCCACTCCGCTCAGTGTTACTGGCCCAGAGTCCCAGGACCTCTATGTTACTGGCCCTCCGCTCTATGTTACTGGCTCCGCTCTATGTTACTGGCCCACTCCGCTCTATGTTACTGGCCCACTCCGCTCTATGTTACTGGCCCATTTCATTACATTTCTATGTTACAGACGCTCTTATCCAGAGGCTTACAAACTCCGCATCTATGTTACTGGCCCACTCCGCTCTGTGTTACTGGCCCACTTCCGCTCTGTGTTACTGGCCTACTCCGCTCTGTGTTACTGGCCACTCCGCTCTGTGTTACTGGCCCAGGTGGATGAACCAGCTCTATGTTACTGGCCCACTCCGCTCTATGTTACTGGCCCCTCCGCTCTATGTTACTGGCCCACTCCGCTCTATGTTACTGGCCCACTCCGCTCTATGTTACTGGCCCACTCCGTTCTGTGTTACTGGCCCACTCTATGTTACTGGCCCACTCCGCTCTATGTTACTGGCCCACTCCGCTCTATGTTACTGGCCCACTCCGCTCTATGTTACTGGCCCACTCCGCTCTATGTTACTGGCCCACTCCGCTCTATGTTACTGGCCCACTCCGCTCTATGTTACTGGCCCACTCCGCTCTATGTTACTGGCCCGCTCTATGTTACTGGCCCGCTCTATGTTACTGGCCCACTCCGCTCTATGTTACTGGCCCACTCCGCTCCACCTGGTGTTACTGGCCCACTCCGCTCTATGTTACTGGCCCACTCTATGTTACTGGCCCACTCCGCTCTATGTTACTGGCCCACTCCGCTCTATGTTACTGGCCCACTCTGCTCTGTGTTACTGGCCCAGCGACCGCTCAGTGTTACTCCGCTCTATGTTACTGGCCCACTCCACTCTATGTTACTGGCCCACCGCTCTATGTTACTGGCCCACTCCGCTCTATGTTACTGGCCCACTCCGCTCTGTGTTACTGGCCCAGGTCTATGTTACTGGCTCCACTCTATGTTACTGGCCCACTCCGCATTCCTATGTTACTGGCCCACTCCGCTCTATGTTACTGGCCCACTCCGCTCTATGTTACTGGCCCACTCCGCTCTATGTTACTGGCCCACTCCGCTCTGTGTTACTGGCCCACTCCGCTCTATGTTACTGGCCCACTCCGCTCTATGTTACTGGCCCACTCCGCTCTATGTTACTGGCCCACTCCGCTCTATGTTACTGGCCCACTCCGCTCTATGTTACTGGCCCACTCCGCTCTATGTTACTGGCCCACTCCGCTCTATGTTACTGGCCCACTCCGCTCTATGTTACTGGCCCACTCCGCTCTGTGTTACTGGCCCACTCCGCTCTGTGTTACTGGCCCACTCCGCTCTGTGTTACTGGCCCACTCCGCTCTGTGTTACTTGCCCCCTAGGACATTTTCTCTCTCTTTGTTTTGATAATATGAGCTGCTGAACTTCACACTTGGGCTGAGAAGCAGGTAGACCCTCTCCCACTTTACCCCTTTGTTCTCTCTCTCTGTTAATTTTCCATTTTAATTTAAGCACTTTATTGGTATGGGAAACATATGTTAACATTGCTCTTTATTGGTATGGGAAACATATGTTAACATTGATCTTTATTGATATGGGAAACATATGTTAGCATTGCTCTTTATTGGTATGGGAAACATATGTTAGCATTGGTCTTTATTGGCATGGGAAACAGATGTTAGCATTGCTCTTTATTGGTATGGGAAACATATGTTAGCATTGGTCTTTATTGGCATGGAAACAGATGTTAACATTGGTCTTTATTGGCATGGGAAACATGTGTTAACATTGCTCTTTATTGATATGGGAAACAGATGTTAACATTGCTCTTTATTGATATGGGAAACATATGTTAACATTGCTCTTTATTGGCATGGGAAACATATGTTAACATTGCCAAAACAAGTGAAGCAGATAATAAACTAAATGTAAATAAACAATAAAAATGAACAGTAAACATTACACTCACAGAAGTTCCAAAAGAATAAAGACATTTCAAATGTCATAATATGTCGATGCAAATAGTTAAAGTACAAAAGGGAAAATATTAAACATAAATATGGGTTGTATTTACAATGGTGTTTGTTCTTCACTGGTTGACCTTTTCTCGTGGAAACAGGTCACAAATCTTGCTGCTGTGATGTCACCCAGTAGATATGGGAGTTTATCAAAATTAGTTTTGTTTTTTAATTCTTTGTGGATCTGTGTAATCTGAGGGAAATATGTGTCTCTAATATGGTCATACATTGGGCAGGAGGTTAAGAAGTGCAGCTCAGTTTCCACCTCATTTTGTGGGCAGTGAGCACATAGCCTGTCTTCTCTTGAGAGCCAGTTCTGCCTCCGGCTGCCTTTTTCAATAGCAAGGCTATGCTCACTGAGTCTGTACATAGTCAAAGCTTTCCTTAAGTTTAGGTCTGTTACAGTGGTCAGGTATTCTGCCACTTTGTACTCTCTGTGAAGGGCCAAATAGAAGTTTGCTCTGTTTTTTTTTGTTAATTCTTCCCAATGTGTCAAGTAATTATTTTTTTGTTTTCTCATGATTTGGTTGGGTCTAATTGTGTTGCTGTCCTGGGGCTCTGTGGGGTCTGTTTGTGTTTGTGAACAGAGTCCCAGGACCAGCTTGCTTAGGGGACTCTTCTCCAGGTTCATCTCTCTGTAGGTGATGGCTTTGTTGTGGAAGGTTTGGGAATCGCTTACTTTTAGGTGGTTGTATAATTTAACCTCTTAGGGATCCCTTAAGCTCGAATCCCATTACCCATTATAGATTTGACAACATCCGGTGAAATTGCAGAGCGCCAAATTCAAACTATATAAATATTTAACATGAGCCCAGGTCTGGCAGAATCTGTGCAGAAGATCTAGGTGATGGCCGGGCAGTGATAGTTGTACATTTCCATCACTCGTTTGGATTTCCCTCCATTGGTGATGGGAATCATATTGCAGCACCAGATCATGTTTCAGCATTTACCAGTAGAAATTTGACATTCAAAAATGCAAAATTGACTGGTCTGATGGACACAGGATGGCCGAGCAGTGTAGTTGTACATTTCCATCACTCGTTGTGTTGATTTCATCATGTCCATTAGGTGATGTTTTCACTATAGAATCTGCAAATGCACCATTGCCTCAACTGGTACACCCAAAAATAAAAATATGGTTGTAAATGCATTTAACTGTCATTCTGATGTTTGCTATAAATACATGGATTTTATAATGTTGTTATGTTTTTACAGACTTCAAAAACTTTATGGTCAATTTGTATAACGGCGCCCAGACCCTCATGTCTCAAGTTTAGTCAAACCCTCATTCCACATTGTGTCAAAATTTTTTTGAAATCACCAAAGCATGAGAAGACTTTGCTATTGTTTTGGTTTGTTTGTTTGTCAGTTAGGGTGTGCAGGGTGAATACGTGGTCTGTCGTACGGTAATTTGGTGAAAAGACAATTTGACATTTGCTCAGTACATTGTTTTTACTGAGGAAATGAACTAGTCTGCTGTTAATGATAATGAGGATTTTCTCAAGGTTACTGTTGACGCATATCCCACAGTAGCTATTGGGGTCAAATTTGTCTCCACTTTTGTGGATTGGGGTGATCAGTCCTTGGTCTGGACAGGGTCAAATCAAATCAAATCAAATTTTATTTGTCACATACACATGGTTAGCAGATGTTAATGCGAGTGTAGCGAAATGCTTGTGCTTCTAGTTCCGACAATGCAGTGATAACCAACAAGTAATCTAACTAACAATTCCAAAACTACTGTCTTATACACAGTGTAAGGGGATAAAGAATATGTACATAAAGATATATGAATGAGTGATGGTACAGAGCAGCATAGGCAAGATGCAGTAGATGGTATAGAGTACAGAATATACATATGAGATGAGTATGTAGACAAAGTAAACAAAGTGGCATAGTTAAAGTGGCTAGTGATACATGTATTACATAAGGATGCAGTCGATGATGTAGAGTACAGTATATACGTATGCATATGAGATGAATAATGTAGGGTAAGTAACATTATATAAGGTAGCATTGTTTAAAGTGGCTAGTGATATATTTACATCATTTCCCATCAATTCCCATTATTAAAGTGGCTGGAGTTGGGTCAGTGTCAATGACAGTGTGTTGGCAGCAGCCACTCAATGTTAGTGGTGGCTGTTTAACAGTCTGATGGCCTTCAGATAGAAGCTGTTTTTCAGTCTCTCGGTCCCAGCTTTTATGCACCTGTACTGACCTCGCCTTCTGGATGATAGCGGGGTGAACAGGCAGTGGTTCGGGTGGTTTGATGTCCTTGATGATCTTTATGGCCTTCCTGTAACATCGGGTGGTGTAGGTGTCCTGGAGGGCAGGTAGTTTGCCCACGGTGATGCGTTGTGCAGACCTCACTACCCTCTGGAGAGCCTTACGGTTGAGGGCGGAGCAGTTACCGTACCAGGCGGTGATACAGCCCGCCAGGATGCTCTCGATTGTGCATCTGTAGAAGTTTGTGAGTGCTTTTGGTGACAACCCGAATTTCTTCAGCCTCCTGAGGTTGAAGAGGCGCTGCTGCGCCTTCTTCACGACGCTGTCAGTGTGAGTGGACCAATTCAGTTTGTCTGTGATGTGTATGCCGAGGAACTTAAAACTTGCTACCCTCTCCACTACTGTTCCATCGATGTGGATAGGGGTGTTCCCTCTGCTGTTTCCTGAAGTCCACAATCATGTCCTTAGTTTTGTTGACGTTGAGTGTGAGGTTATTTTCCTGACCCCACACTCCGAGGGCCCTCACCTCCTCCCTGTAGGCCGTCTCGTCGTTGTTGGTAATCAAGCCTACCACTGTTGTGTTGTCCGCAAACTTGATGATTGAGTTTGAGGCGTGCGTGGCCACGCAGTCGTGCGTGAACAGGGAGTACAGGAGAGGGCTCAGAACGCACCCTTGTGGGGCCCCCGTGTTGAGGATCAGCGGGGAGGAGATGTTGTTGCCTATCCTCACCACCTGGGGGCGGCCCGTCAGGAAGTCCAGTACCCAGTTGCACAGGGCGGGGTCGAGACCCAGGGTCTCGAGCTTGATGACGAGCTTGGAGGGTACTATGGTGTTGAATGCCGAGCTGTAGTCGATGAACAGCATTCTCACGTAGGTATTCCTCTTGTCCAGGTGTCTATTGATCTGTTGCTCCAGTGTCAGGTGTTGGGGCTGTTGGGGCTGCGGTTGAGGGCGATGTTCTTTAGGGTCCGGTTGAAGTCTCTCTCTCTCTCTCTCTCTCTCTCTCTCTCTCTCTCTCTCTCTCTCTCTCTCTCTCTCTCTCTCTCTCTCTTTCTCTCTTTCTCTCTCTCTCTCTCTCTCTCTCTCTCTCTCTCTCTCTCTCTCTCTCTCTCCTCTTTCTCTTTCTGTGGGCACTACTGCCTTGTAGTGTTCCTCTCCCTCTGTCTCTCTCCCTCTGTCTCTCTCTCTCTTTCTCTCTGTTCCTCTCCCTCTGGACTCTGGTGTCTCTCCTCTTTCCCTCTCTGTCCCTCTGTCTCTCCTCTTTCCCTCTCTGTCCCTCTCTGTTCCTCTCCCTCTGTCTCTCTCTGTTCCTCTCCCTCTGTCTCTCTCTGTCCCTCTCCCTCTCTGTTCTGTCTCTCCTCTTTCTCTCTCTCTGTCCCTCTCCCTCTCTGTCCCTCTCCCTCTCTGTCCCTCCCCTCTCTCTCTCTCTCTCTCTCTCTCTCCAGGGTGGAGTTGTAGGCTCTGTTAAACTCTCTCTCTCTCTGTTCCTCTCTCTCTCTCTCTCTCTCTCTCTGTCTCTCCTCTCCCTCTCTCTCTCTCTCTCTCTCTCTCTCTCTCTGTCTCTCTCTCTCTCTCTGTTTCTCTCTCTGTCCCTCTCCCTCTCTGTCCCTCTCTCCAAAGTGTTGCCTTGTGTGCAACCTCAGAAGCCTTGTTTGTTGTTCAGGCTGTGACACTAAATGGAATATGTCCTGTCTTTAGAGAACCAGTCAGATTGGTAGATGCTTATGCAAATGAACCAGCTCTTCATATTCTCAGGCTGTTTAATGCAGCGTCCGTCTTTGATTGTTGCATTATTAAGAACACATTAATATTGATCACCTTACATGAGTTTCACATCACCATGGGAAAGGATAAGTCAGTAGCAACCTGAGACGGCATTGTAATACAACACAACAGAAGAACAGCTGTAGTCAGCCTCTCCTTTTCACTCTGCTTGTGGCTGAAATGGTTCACTACGTAGTACACTTCTTTTGACCAGGGCTGTATGGGCACTGGTTAAAAGTAGTGCACTATATAGGGAATAGGGTGCCATTTCTGAGGCAGTTTTTATGATCTGACATCTGTGTGGTCGTTGTCTCTTTTGTAGCAGAACCAAAACCTCAGCTTGTTCTCTGATACCTGGAGATTATGTTTTACTGTCTCTATAGATCGTTATAGCAGAACCAAAACCCCAGCTTGTTCTCTGACACCTGGAGATTATGTTTTATTGCTACACCTGCCACTGGAATTTATAGTGAAGTAGTAAAAATTCTGAAGCCCTACATATTACATCTCCTCAATAGATATTACATCTCCTCAATAGATATTACGTCTCCTTAGTAACTGTTACATCTCCTCAATAGATATTACATCTCCTCAATAGATATTACATCTCCTTACTAACTGTTACATCTCCTCAATAGATATTACATCTCCTTAGTAAATATTACATCTCCTCAATAGATATTACATCTCCTCAATAGATATTACATCTCCTTAATAACTATTACATCTCCTCAGTAAATATTACATCTCCTCAATAGCTATTACATCTCCTTAGTAACTATTACATCTCCTCAATAGATATTACATCTCCTTAGTAAATATTACATCTCCTCAATAGATATTACATCTCCTTAGTAAATATTACATCTCCTCAATAGATATTACATCTCCTTAGTAACTGTTACATCTCCTCAATAGATATTACATCTCCTTAGTAACTGTTACATCTCCTCAATAGATATTACATCTCCTTAGTAAATATTACATCTCCTCAGTAAATATTACATCTCCTTCGTAAATAGTACCTCTTCTTAGTAAATATTACATATCCTCAATAGATATTACATCTCCTTAGTAACTATTACATCTCCTCAATAGATTTTTTTTTTTTACCTTTTATTTAACCAGGCAAGTCAGTTAAGAACAAATTCTTATTTTCAATGACGGCCTGGGAACAGTTCAGGGGCAGAACGACAGATTTGTACCTTGTCATGTATCAACCCTTACAAAAATATCCATGAAATATAATCCACATAATAATTCCTATTACTGCATGATTCATTTCCTGCTGTAGCAAACTGGCTCAAATTAAGATCCTACATCTGTAGGTTATGTGTCTTCTGTGATTTGAGGAGAGACAGATATGGAGAGCAAAGACAGGGTTCTTACAGGGACTGTGTCTGAAATAGCACCCTATTCTCCTTATGGGCTCTGGTCAAAAGTGGTGCACTATATAGTATATAGGGTACCATTTGGGACACAGTCAGAGACAATGGCCACCATAGTAACATTCAGACGGAGGCCTTCCATTCCTCTACTGTGGTGACAGCTTCTTAGTCTTGGTCATGGTTCACACGTTTTGCAACCGAACACAAAAAATCTTAAGCTAAGGTAGTACCTCAACATTTCGAACATGTCACGCTCTGGTCGAAGTAATGTATGTTTGTCTTCATTTATTTGGTCAGGCCAGGGTGTGACATGGGTTATTGTGGTGCGTTTTTGTCATGGGTAAATTTTGTGGGGTGTCTGTAAGTCTACATGGCTGCCTCAAGGCGGTTCTCAATTTGAGTCAGGTGATTATTTGTCTCTGATTGGGAACCATATTTGGCAGCCATATTCCTAGTGTTTCATGGGTGATTGTTCCTGTCTCTGTGTTAGTTGTCACCAGATAGGCTGTAGGGTTTGGTACATTCCGTTTGTTGTTTTTGTATTGTTCGTGTTCCGTGTTTTGTTTCATCATTAAAGCTCATTGAACTAACCACGCTGCATTTTGGTCCGACTCTCCTTCAACAAATGAAGTAACAGAACATCACCATCCTGTCTCAGATTTTCAAAACATCACCACAAGCATTTGTGTAGAACATCACCATACTGAACATCACCATTCCTGAACATCACCAGGAACATTTTCACAAAAACAAGAATCATTCAACATAAAATAATTTACCTTTGAAGAACTTTGGATGAACATCAATGAGGAGACTCTCAGTTAGATAGCACCAGTTTTTCCTGAACATCATTTGTGTAGGAGAACATCACCATTTGAACATCACGTTTGGCTAAGAAACTGAACATCACCATCAGTCATTACATCACCAAACTTTTTGAACATCACCATCCTGAACATCACAGAAACATGGCAAACGTTGTTTAGAATCAATCCTGAAGGTGTTTTTCACCATATCTGAACATCACCATCCTGAACATCACCTCTGAAGCAAATGGAACATCACCAGCTGAACATCACCATACTGAACATCACCACCTGAAATGTAGTCTCTTACTGGAACTTCACCATCCTGAACATCACCATCCTGAACATCACCATGGGAAACTGACAGAACATCACCATCCTGAACATCACCATCCTGAACATTGGAACACATCCTGAACATCACCATCCTGAACATTTCATCTTTTCACCATAGTATCAGTTCTGTGGCACTCACAGATAATATGTTAGCAGTTTTGGAAAATCAGTGTTTAATATAAATATAATTATAATATCCATCTTAAAGATGACAAAATATCTTGTTTGAGAATGTTTTTTTTTCAATTAAAAACGTTTATTCTCAGTTTTGTTCTGGGTGGAGACCCCTACCCTTCATATGGCTTCAAAATATCTAACGGTAATATTAATATCTTTAACTCTCCTGGGGTTGCCTTATTGCTGTTATAAACTGGAGCCCTTTCATATTGTTATTGAAGACTTATGTTTTGTCATACCTCTCCTACTGTCAGTCTGATATACCATGGCTGTAGCCAATCAGCACAGTGCAGAACCACACAGTTTATAACTCTCATTGCTCACACAGGAGAGGCCATTGATTAGCAGTACATGAAACTGTCAGGATGTTCATTTGATCACCCTGTTGCATGAGAACTGCAGATCAAATCTCTGAGCTGAAACTGGTAAAAATATGTCATGCTGAACAAGGAGTTAACTAGACCCTGCAGATCACACAATGAAACTGGTAAAATGTGTTTTTAGCTGACCTTGCAGATCACATAAATAAAAAACTTTTGAGGTTTCAATGTGCTGAAGTTTGAGTTACTCAGACTTGAGATCACGAAAAATGAAACTGGTCAAAAATATCCTGAAATATTCCAGCATAATAATTCCCTGCAGATCACACCTACATCTGTATGTCTTCTGTGATTTGAAAGACTGGAGAAGTCAGGGTTCTACAGGGTTGAGTCTGAAATAGCACCCTATTCACCTTATGGGCTCTGGTCAAAAGTGTGCACTATATGTATATAGGTACCATTTGGCAGATCACAGTCATGAACAATGGCCACCATAGTAACATTCAGACGGAGCCTTCCATTCCTCTACAGATCACAGCAATGAAACTGGTCATGGTTCTGACGTTTTGCAGACCTGCAGATCACAAACAATCTGAAACTGGTCTGGACGTGCTGGTCTGGTATGTTTGTCTTCATTTATTTGGTCAGGCCAGATCACACAATGAAACTGGTCGTTTTGTCATGGGGTTTTTGTGGGGTGTCTAGTCTAGGCTGCCTGAGGCAGATCTCAATCATGAAACTGGTGATTATCGTTGATCTCTGATTGGGAACCTGCAGATCAGCCATATTCTTTGAGTAACTGGTGATTGTTCCTGTCTCTGTGTTAGTTGTCACCAGATAGGCTGAAACTGGTCACATCCGTTTGTTGTTTTTGTGGGAGTCTAGCATAGACCCTGCAGATCATGGCAATGAAACTGGTCAATCAGAGCTGAGCTGATTATCGTTGTCTCTAGCTAGACCCTGCAGATCATTCTTTGAAACTGGTGATTGTTCCTGTCTCTGTGTTAGTTGTACCAGATACCCTGTATAGGATCACATTCCGTTTGTTGTTTTTGTATTGTGCTGTTTTGTTTCATCATTAAAGATGTATAGCTAACCACGCTGCAGATCACACAATGAAACTGAAGTCAATCACCATCCTGAACATTGAGTTAGCTAGAACATCACCAGATGAACATCACAATGTAACAGAACATCAATCCTGAACATCCTGAAGTTAGAACATCACCATCCTGAACATCCTGAAGTAAAGAAACATCACCATCCTGACATCCTGAAGTAACAGAACATCACAGATCCTGAACATCCTGAAATCCTGGTCAAGTAACAGAACATCACCATCCTGAGACATCCTGCAGATCAGAACATCACCATGAAATCCTGGAAGTAACAGAACTCACCATCCTGAGTTCCTGAAGTAACAGAACACACATACTGAAACTGGTCAAGTGCTGAGCTGAGTTAACAGACCCATCCAGATCACACAATGAAACATCACCATCCTGAACATCCTGAGTAACAGATCCCATCCAGATCATCCAATGAAACTGGTCACCATGTGCTGACATCCTGAAGTAACAGAACATCAGATCTGAACACAATGAAACTGGTCAATGTGCTGAACATCCTGAAGTAACAGAACATCACCATCCTGAACATCCTGAAGTAACAGAACACACATATGAAACTGAAGTCAATGTGCTGAACATTGAGTAACAGAACATCACCATCCTGAAGATCACCATCCTGAACATCACCATCCTGAACATCAGTTAGCTGAGACATCACCTGCAGATCACCACAATGAAACTGGTCAATGTGCTGACCATTGAACATCACCAGACCCTGCAGATCATCACCAATGAAACTGGTCAATGTGCTGAGTAATGAGTTAGCTCAACCCCTGCAGATCACACAATGAAACTGGTCATATAATTAATATAATATAATATAATATAATACCCTGCAGATCATACAATGAAACTGGTCAATATGCTGAATATGAGTTAGCTATATGCAGATCATACAATGAAACTGGTCAATGTAATATAATATAGTATAGCTACCCTGCAGATCACACAATGAAACTGGTAATGTGCTGAGCTGACAGGTTAGCCTCCTGAGAATGATTCAATTAAAAACGTTTATTCTCTCTTTTTTGTGGGTGGAGACCCCTAGACCCTTCATATGATCAAAATGAAACTGGTCAATGCTGAGTTGAGTTAACTCTCCTGGGGTGCAGATCACACAATAAAACCTTTCAATGTGCTTATTGAAGTTATTCTTAGACCCTGCAGATCACACAATGAAACTTCAATTGCTGAGTTGAGTTAGCTAGACCCTGCAGATCACACAATGAAACTGGTCAATGTGCTGAGTTGAGTTAGCCAGCCCCTGCAGATCACACAATGAAACTGGTCAATGTGCTGAGTTGAGTTAGCTAGACCCTGCAGATCACACAATGAAACTGGTCAATGTGCTGAGTTGAGTTAGCTAGACCCTGCAGATCACACAATGAAACTGGTCAATGTGCTGAGTTGAGTTAGCTAGACCCTGCAGATCACACAATGAAACTGGTCAATGTGCTGAGCTGAGTTAGCTAGACCCTGCAGATCACACAATGAAACTGGTCAATGTGCTGAGCTGAGTTAGCTAGACCCTGCAGATCACACAATGAAACTGGTCAATGTGCTGAGTTGAGTTAGCTAGACCCTGCAGATCACACAATGAAACTGGTCAATGTGCTGAGTTGAGTTAGCTAGACCCTGCAGATCACACAATGAAACTGGTCAATGTGCTGAGTTGAGTTAGCTAGACCCTGCAGATCACACAATGAAACTGGTCAATGTGCTGAGTTGAGTTAGCTAGACCCTGCAGATCACACAATGAAACTGGTCAATGTGCTGAGTTGAGTTAGCCAGACCCTGCAGATCAGAAAATGAAACTGGTCAATATTCTGAGCTGAGTTAGCTAGCCCCTGCAGATCACACAATGAGGGTAGCCTAGTGGTTAGAGCATTGGGCTAGTAACCGAAAGGTTACAAGTTCAAATCCCAGAGCTGACAAGGTACAAATATCTGTCGTTCTGCCTCTGAACAGGCAGTTAACCCACTGTTCCTAGGCCGTCATTGAAAATAAGAATTTGTTCTTAATTAACTGACTTGCCTAGTAAAATAAAGGTACACTTAAAAATTAAAAAATAAATAAAATGAAACTGGGGAATGTGCTGAGTTAGTTAGCCCTGCGAACAATAATGAGTTGTTAGGAATTCCTCGGGATGGTCAGGATGTCGTGTCACAATACCTCCAGGGGACCATGACACAACATCCCAAGAACGTCCTAAAAAAACGGGAACTAGAAAAAGGTCCACCAGAGAATGTTCACTTGGGACCATCACACAACGTCCTAAGAACGTCCTAAAAAAATGGGAACTAGAAAAAGGTCCACCAGAGAATGTTCCCTTGGGACCATCACACAACGTCCTAAGGATGTTACGTAAAACAGACGTCATGAGAACGTCCTACGAAGGTCCTGACATGGTCCTCAGTGATGTCCTGGGGAAAAGGTCCACCAGAGAATGTTGCCTTGGGACCATCACACAACGTCCTAAGAACGTCACGTAAAACGGACGTCATGAGAACGTCCTACGAAGGTCCTGACATGGTCCTCAGTGATGTCCTGGGGAAAAGGTCCACCTGAGAACGTTCTACACGACTATCATTGAAGCTTAGCCACATCTTATCCTACATAATTAAATGTTACTTTATAATGGCACACATTGTCACTTTCTCAGCTATGGTGATTGACTAACTCAGTTGAATGGGATATGTGTGGAAGGCACCCATAATATTATTGAATATTACAACCTTACAGTGAAATGCTTACTTACAAGCCCTTAACCAACAGTGTAATTTTATGAAAATTCCCCACCAAAAAGTTGAAGATAAGAATAACCAATAATTAACCTCTCTAGTGTACGTGGGACACTAGCGTCCCATCTGGCCAACATCCAGTGAGGTTGCAGAGCGCCAAATTAAATTACAGAGATGCTCATTATAAAAATTCAGAAAACAAAACATATTTACATAGGTTTAAAGATTTCCTTCTTGTTAAACCAACCACAGTGTCTTATTTATAAAATGCTTTTCAGCGAAAGCATACCTAGCCCAGAACATACCTAGCCCAGAACATACCTAGCCCAGAACATACCTAGCCCAGAACATACCTAGCCCAGAACATACCTAGCCCAGAGCATAGCATAGGCTATATACAGGGTGTTACGGTACAGAGTCTATGTGGAGGCTATATACAGGGTGTTACGGTACAGAGTCAATGTGGAGACTATAAACAGGGTATTACGGTACAGAGTCAATGTGGAGGCAATATACAGGGGGTTACGGTACAGAGTCTATGTGGAGGCTATATACAGGGTATTACGGTACAGAGTCAATGTGGAGGCTATATACAGGGTGTTACGGTACAGAGTCAATGTGGAGGCTATATACAGGGTATTACGGTACAGAGTCAATGTGGGAGGCTATATACAGGGTATTACGGTACAGAGTCAATGTGGAGGCTATATACAGGGTGTTACGGTACAGAGTCAATGTGGAGGCTATATACAGGGTATTACGGTACAGAGTCAATGTGGAGGCTATATACAGGGGGTACCGGTACAGAGTCAATGTGGAGGCTATATACAGGGGTACTGGTACAGAGGGGGCTATATACAGGGGCTACCGGTACAGAGTCAATGTGGAGGCTATATACAGGGTGTTACGGTACAGAGTCAATGTGGAGGCTATATACAGGGGGTACCGGTACAGAGTCAATGTGGAGGCTATATACAGGGGGTACCAGTAAATAAATAAAAATAAATATGCCATTTAGCAGACGCTTTTATCCAAAGCGACTTACAGTCATTTGTGCATACATTCTACGTATGGGTGGTCCCGGGAATCGAACCCACTACCCTGGCGTTACAAGCACCATGCTCTACCAACTGAGCTACAGACAGGGGCTACCGGTACAGAGTCAATGTACAGGCTATATACAGGGGGTACCGGTACAGAGTCAATGTGAAGGCTATATACAGGGTGTTACGGTACAGAGTCAATGTGGAGGCTATATACAGGGGGTACCGGTACAGAGTCAATGTGGAGGCTATATACAGGGGGTACCGGTACAGAGTCAATGTGAAGGCTATATACAGGGTGTTACGGTACAGAGTAAATGTGGAGGCTATATACAGGGTGTTACGGTACAGAGTCAATGTGGAGGCTATATACAGGGTGTTACGGTACAGAGTCAATGTGGAGGCTATATACAGGGTGTTACGGTACAGAGTCAATGTGGAGGCTATATACAGGGTGTTACGGTACAGAGTCAGCGTGGAGGCAATATACAGGGTGTTACGGTACAGAGTCAATGTGGAGGCTATATACAGGGGGTACCAGTACAGAGTCAACGGCCGGCCTCGGTGTCGAGGTAATTGAGGTAATATGTAAATGTAGGTAGAGTTATTAAAGTGCAAATAGTCTGGGTAGTCATTTGATTAACTGTTCAGGAGTCGTATGGCTTGGGGGTAGAAGCTGTTTAGAAGCCTCTTGGACCGAGACTTGGTGCTCCGGTACCGCTTACCGTGTGGTAGCAGATAGAACAGACCTGGGTGGCTGGAGTCAAGGGCCTTCCTCTGACACCGCCTTGTATAGAGGTCAAGGATAGCAGTGAAGCTTGGCCCCGGTGATGTACTGGGCCGTTCACACTACCCTCTGTAGTGCCTTGCGGTCGGAGGCAGAGCAGTTGCCCTACCAGACAGTGATGCAACCCGTCAGGATGCTCTCGATGGTGCTGCTGTAAAACATTTTGAGGATCTGAGGACCCATGCCAAATCTTTTCAGTCTCCTGAGGGGGAATAGGTTTTGTTGTGTCCTTTTCACGACTCTCTTGGTGTGCTTGGACCATGTTAGTTTGTTGGTGATGTGGACACCAAGGGACTTAAAGCTCTCAACCTGCACCACAACAGCCCCGTCGATGAGAATGGGGGCGTGCTCGGTCCTCCTTTTCCTGTAGTCCACAATCACCTCCTTTTGTATTCATCACGTCAAGGGAGAGGTTGTTGTCCTTGCACCAGGTCTCTGTCAGGTCTCTGACTTCCTCCCCATAGGCTGTATCATCGTTGTCGGTGATCAGGCCTACTGCTGTTGTGTCATCAGCAAACTTAATGATGGTTTTGGAGTCGTGCCTGGCCGTGCAGTCATGAGTGAACAGGGAGTACAGGAGGGGACTGAGAACGCACCCCTGAGGAAACCCTGTGTTGAGGAACAGTGTGGCGGATGTGTTGTTACCTACCCTTACCACCTGGGGGCGGCCCATCAGGAAGTCCAGGATCCAGTTGCAGAGGAAGGTGTTTAGTCCCAGGGTCCTTAGCTTAGTGATGAGCTTTGCGGGCACTATGGTGTTGAACACTGAGCTGTAGTCAATGAACAGCATTCTCACATAGGTGTTCCTTTTGTCCAGGTGGGAAAGGGCAGTGTGGAGTGCTGTATAGATTGCATCATCTGTGGATCTGTTGGTGCGGTATGCAAATTGGAGTGGGTCTAGGTTTTCTGGGATAATGGTGTTGATGTGAGCCATGACCAAGCTTTAGCTTAGTGTGGATGTTGTGGGAATGACTTCATCGATCCTCTTATTGATGAAGCCAGTGACTGATGTGCTGTACTCCTCAATGCCATCGGAAGAATCCCGAAACATATTCCAGTCTGTGATAGCAAAACAGTCATCTGACCACTTTTTTTTTATAGACTATAGAGTTACAGGAGCTTCCTGCTTTAATCTTTGTTTGTAAGCAGGAATCAGGAGGATAGAATTATGGTTAGATATGCCAAATGGAGGGAGAGCTTTGTATGCGTCTCTGTGTGTGAAGTAAAGGTGGTCGAGCATTGTTTTTCTCCCTCTGGTTAACATGCTGATAGAAATGTGGTAAAACTAGATAGTGTGGTCTACAGCTTATCATGAGATACTCTACCTCAGGTAAACTTCCTTAGATATCATGCACCATCTGTCGTTTACACAAAAATGCATAGGCCCGCGCCCCATGTCTCACCAGAGGCTGCTGTTCTGTCATGCCGATAGAGTGTATAAACCCGCCAGTCATTTGTTTTCGATCAAACACAGTAGACAGGGAAGGGGACTGTGTGCTACAGCACCTTCATCATCTTCAGATGAAGAGTTTGAACCCTTGATCTTTCCTTAATATGTCTGAACTGCAGAATAAATACAATCCCACGTGGCACCCTATTCCTTATTTAGTGCACTGGGTCCTGGTCAAAACTAGTGCCCTGCATAGGGCTGATATACATAAGAGGGCTGATATACATACTATGCTGCCAGTCTCTCTTGGCTAAGAGTTGAGGAGAGACTGTCTGCATCAGTACTTCTTTTTATAAGAAACATTAATGTGTTGAAAATCCCAAACTGTTTGCATAGTCAACTTACACACAGCACTGCAACACACACTTACCCCACCAGACATGCTGCCAGGTGTCTTTTCACAGTCCCCAAATCCAGAAAGTGTACAGTATTATACTGAGCCTGCATGGAACTCCCTTCTTCTTCCTTCCATCTCATGTCGCTCAAATAAACAGCAAACCTGGTTTAAGAAAAACAGATATAGCAACACCTCACGGCACAACGCCTCTCCCCTATTTGATCTAGATAGTTTGTGTGTATCTATCGATATGGAGGCTACATGTGCCTTCTTATACATGCATGTAGTTCTGTCCTGGAGCTGTTCTTGTCTATTTATGTATTATGTCATTCTGTATTCTGTGTCATGTGTCATGTTCTGTGTGGACCCCGGGAAGAGTAGCTGCTGCTTTTGCAACAGCTAATGGGTATCCTAATAAAATACCAATATATGGTTTAATTTGGGCCACTGACCCAGGTCTCACATCCCGGTACAGTATGTGGCTGTAAGGCATAATTACCCAACACTTCCAGTAACATGGTAAACAGTACCGAGTGATGGCTGTTAGTATTAAAGAGCAAACTACAGCCTAAACCTGCCCTCTCTGAGTCTCACCTGTCATCAGGGTCATATTCATTAGAGCAAAACGTAGCAAAATGTTTTACAACGGAACGTGGAAACAAGTGTTTCTTATTGGACACATCAGTGATCCCTCCCTGTTTTAGTCTGTTTTCTTCTGTTTGGTGCCCGGTGCAAAAACAGTGCCGTGAAAAACTCTTTGACCCCTTTCTGATTTTCTCTGTTTGTGCATATTTTTTTATATTTAATGTCATCAGATTTTCAACCAAAACCTAATATTAGATACAGGGAACCTGAGTTTAAAAAAATATATTTTCTTTATTTTATTAACAAAGTTAAGCAACACCCAATGCCCCTGTGTGAAAGTGTTTGCCCCGTTAAACTCAATAACTGGTTGTGCCACCTTTAGCTGCAATGACTCCAACCAAACACTCCCTGTAGTTGATCAGTCCACCTTTAGCTGCAGTGACTCCAACCAACCACTTCCTGTAGTTGATCAGTCCACCTTTAGCTGCAGTGACTCCAACCAACCACTCCCTGTAGTTGATCAGTCCACCTTTAGCTGCAATGACTCCAACCAAACACTTCCTGTAGTTGATCAGTCCACCTTTAGCTGCCATGACTCCAACCAAACACTTCCTGTAGTTGTTGATCAGTCCACCTTTAGCTGCAATGACTCCAACCAAACACTCCCTGTAGTTGATCAGTCCACCTTTAGCTGCAATGACTCCAACCAACCACTTCCTGTAGTTGATCAGTCCACCTTTAGCTGCAATGACTCCAACCAACCACTTCCTGTAGTTGATCAGTCCACCTTTAGCTGCAGTGACTCCAACCAACCACTTCCTGTAGTTGATCAGTCCATCTTTAGCTGCAATGACTCCAACCAAACACTTCCTGTAGTTGATCAGTCCACCTTTAGCTGCAATGACTCCAACCAAACACTTCCTGTAGTTGATCAGTCCACCTTTAGCTGCAGTGACTCCAACCAACCACTTCCTGTAGTTGTTTATCAGTCTCTCACATCGCTGTGGAGGATTTCTGGCCCACTCTTCCATGCGTAACTTCTTTAACACAGTGACATTTGTGGGTTTTCAAGCATGAACTGCTCGTTTCAGGTCCTGCCACAACATCTCTACTGGGATTAGGTCTGGACTTTGACTAGGCCGTTCCAAAACTTCAAATGTGTTGCTTTTTTAACCATTTTCATGTAGACTTGATTGTGTGTTTTTGGATCATCGTCTTGCTGCACGACCCAGCAGGGCTTCAGCTCACAGACGGATGGGCCTGACATTCTCCTGTACAATTATCTGATACAGAGCAGAATTCATGGTTCCTTCTATTAAAGCTAGTCGTGCAGGTCCTGAGGCAGCAAAACATCCCCGAACCATCACACTACCATCACTGTGCTTGACAAAACATCCCCAAACCATCACACTACCATCACAGTGCTTGACAAAACATCCCCGAACCATCACACTACCATCACAGTGCTTGACAAAACATCCCCGAACCATCACACTACCATCACTGTGCTTGACAAAACATCCCCAAACCATCACACTACCATCACATGACAAAACCCCGAACCATCACACTACCATCACATCAAAACATCCCCGAACCATCACACTACCATCACTGTGCTTGACAAAACACAAATCACACTACCATCACAGTGCTTGACAAAACAACCATCACACTACCATCACTGTGCTTGACAAAACATCCCGAACCATCACACTACCATCACAGTGCTGACAAAACATCCCCGAACCATCACACTACCATCATGACAAAACATCCCCGAACCATCACACTACCATCACAGTGCTTGACAAAACATCCCCGAACCATCACACTACCATCACTGTGCTTGACAAAACATCCCCGAACCATCACACTACCATCACTGTGCTTGACAAAACATCCCCGAACCATCACACTACCATCACAGTGCTTAACAAAACATCCCCGAACCATCACACTACCATCACAGTGCTTGACAAAACAAACCATCACACTACCATCACAGTGCTTGACAAAACATCCCCGAACCATCACACTACCATCACTGTGCTTGACAAAACAAACCATCACAATACCATCACAGTGCTTGACAAAACATCCCCGAACCATCACATCAGTGCTTGACAAAACATCCCCGAACCATACCATCACAGTGCTTGACAAAACATCCCCGTACCATCACACTACCATCACAGTGCTTGACAAAACATCCCCGAACCATCACACTACCATCACTGTGCTTGACAAAACATCCCCGAACCATCACACTACCATCACAGTGCTTGACAAAACATCCCGAACCATCACACTACCATCACTGTGCTTGACAAAACATCCCCGAACCATCACACTACCATCACTGTGCTTGACAAAACATCCCCGAACCATCACACTACCATCACAGTGCTTAACAAAACATCCCCGAACCATCACACTACCATCACAGTGCTTGACAAAACATCCCCGAACCATCACACTACCATCACAGTGCTTGACAAAACATCCCCGAACCATCACACTACCATCACTGTGCTTGACAAAACATCCCCGAACCATCACACTACCATCACAGTGCTTGACAAAACATCCCCGAACCATCACACTACCATCACAGTGCTTGACAAAAACAACCATCACACTACCATCACAGTGCTTGACAAAACAACCATCACACTACCATCACAGTGCTTGACAAAACATCCCCGAACCATCACACTACCATCACTGTGCTTGACAAAACAAACCATCACACTACCATCACAGTGCTTGACAAAACATCACACTACCATCACAGTGCTTGACAAAACAAACCATCACACTACCATCACAGTGCTTGACAAAACATCCCCGAACCATCACACTACCATCACAGTGCTTGACAAAACATCCCCGAACCATCACACTACCATCACTGTGCTTGACAAAACATCCCCGAACCATCACACTACCATCACAGTGCTTGACAAAACATCCCGAACCATCACACTACCATCACTGTGCTTGACAAAACATCCCCGAACCATCACACTACCATCACAGTGCTTGACAAAACATCCCCGAACCATCACACTACCATCACTGTGCTTGACTGTTGGTACGAGGTTGTTAGTGTGAAATGCAGTGTTTGGTTTCTGCCCGTCGTAATGGGACCTATGTTGTGTGTAACATCAGGTTCCCTTTATCTAATATTAGGTTTTGGTCCAAGATCTGATAACATTCAGTATCAAAAATATACAAAAGTAGAGAAAATTACTTTTTCACAGCACTGTAACCCAGGTTTTGTGGAAATGTAACAAGCTGGTAAGGCCGATGGTAGGTATTGTAATTGTCTTAAAATCCGAGGAATGTAAATGATGTTCTCTCTGCTTGGTAGAATAGCAATGAAAATCAGAATTCAGTTCATTTGCATCTTGATGTTTGACATGACTCTCAAAACATCATCACAACTTAATTTCCATGAGATGATGAGGCTTAGCCTGTTGTTATGTCTCATCTGAAGGCTGACCTTAGTAATGGTTAGCCTGTTGTTATGTCTCATGTGAAGGCTGACCTTAGTAATGGTTAGCCTGTTGTTATGTCTCATGTGAAGGCTGACCTTAGTAATGGTTAGCCTGTTGTTATGTCTCATGTGAAGGCTGACCTTAGTAATGGTTAGCCTGTTGTTATGTCTCATGTGAAGGCTGACCTTAGTAATGGTTAGCCTGTTGTTATATGTCTCATCTGAAGGCTGACCTTAGTAATGGTTAGCCTGTTGTTATGTCTCATCTGAAGGCTGACCTTAGTAATGGTTAGCCTGTTGTTATGTCTCATGTGAAGGCTGACCTTAGTAATGGTTAGCCTGTTGTTATATGTCTCATGTGAAGGCTGACCTTAGTAATGGTTAGCCTGTTGTTATGTCTCATGTGAAGGCTGACCTTAGTAATGGTTAGCCTGTTGTTATATGTCTCATGTGAAGGCTGACCTTAGTAATGGTTAGCCTGTTGTTATGTCTCATGTGAAGGCTGACCTTAGTAATGGTTAGCCTGTTGTTATGTCTCATCTGAAGGCTGACCTTAGTAATGGTTAGCCTGTTGTTATATGTCTCATGAAGGCTGACCTTAGTAATGGTTAGCCTGTTGTTATGTCTCATCTGAAGGCTGACCTTAGTAATGGTTAGCCTGTTGTTATGTCTCATGTGAAGGCTGACCTTAGTAATGGTTAGCCTGTTGTTATGTCTCATGTGAAGGCTGACCTTAGTAATGGTTAGCCTGTTGTTTATGTCTTAGTAATGGTCATGTTGAAGGCTGACCTTAGTAATGGTTAGCCTGTTGTTATGTCTCATGTGAAGGCTGACCTTAGTAATGGTTAGCCTGTTGTTATGTCTCATGTGAAGGCTGACCTTAGTAATGGTTAGCCTGTTGTTTATGTCTCATGTGAAGGCTGACCTTAGTAATGGTTAGCCTGTTGTTATGTCTCATCTGAAGGCTGACCTTAGTAATGGTTAGCCTGTTGTTATGGTTAGCCTGTTGTTATATGTCTCATGTGAAGGCTGACCTTAGTAATGGTTAGCCTGTTGTTATGTCTCATGTGAAGGCTGACCTTAGTAATGGTTAGCCTGTTGTTATGTCTCATGTGAAGGCTGACCTTAGTAATGGTTAGCCTGTTGTTATGTCTCATGTGAAGGCTGACCTTAGTAATGGTTAGCCTGTTGTTATGTCTCATGTGAAGGCTGACCTTAGTAATGGTTAGCCTGTTGTTATGTCTCATGTGAAGGCTGACCTTAGTAATGGTTAGCCTGTTGTTATGTCTCATGTGAAGGCTGACCTTAGTAATGGTTAGCCTGTTGTTATGTCTCATCTGAAGGCTGACCTTAGTAATGGTTAGCCTGTATGTTCATGAAGGCTGACCTTAGTAATGGTTAGCCTGTTGTTATGTCTCATGTGAAGGCTGACCTTAGTAATGGTTAGCCTGTTGTTATGTCTCATGTGAAGGCTGACCTTAGTAATGGTTAGCCTGTTGTTATGTCTCATGTGAAGGCTGACCTTAGTAATGGTTAGCCTGTTGTTATGTCTCATGTGAAGGCTGACCTTAGTAATGGTTAGCCTGTTGTTATGTCTCATCTGAAGGCTGACCTTAGTAATGGTTAGCCTGTTGTTATGTCTCATGTGAAGGCTGACCTTAGTAATGGTTAGCCTGTTGTTATGTCTCATGTGAAGGCTGACCTTAGTAATGGTTAGCCTGTTGTTATGTCTCATGTGAAGGCTGACCTTAGTAATGGTTAGCCTGTTGGTTGAAGGCTGACCTTAGTAATGGTTAGCCTGTTGTTATGTCTCATGTGAAGGCTGACCTTAGTAATGGTTAGCCTGTTGTTATGTCTCATCTGAAGGCTGACCTTAGTAATGGTTAGCCTGTTGTTATGTCTCATGTGAAGGCTGACCTTAGTAATGGTTAGCCTGTTGTTATGTCTCATGTGAAGGCTGACCTTAGTAATGGTTAGCCTGTTGTTATGTCTCATGTGAAGGCTGACCTTAGTAATGGTTAGCCTGTTGTTATGTCTCATCTGAAGGCTGACCTTAGTAATGGTTAGCCTGTTGTTATGTCTCATCTGAAGGCTGACCTTAGTAATGGTTAGCCTGTTGTTATGTCTCATCTGAAGGCTGACCTTAGTAATGGTTAGCCTGTTGTTATGTCTCATCTGAAGGCTGACCTTAGTAATGGTTAGCCTGTTGTTATGTCTCATCTGAAGGCTGACCTTAGTAATGGTTAGCCTGTTGTTATGTCTCATCTGAAGGCTGACCTTAGTAATGGTTAGCCTGTTGTTATGTCTCATCTGAAGGCTGACCTTAGTAATGGTTAGCCTGTTGTTATGTCTCATCTGAAGGCTGACCTTAGTAATGGTTAGCCTGTTGTTATGTCTCATCTGAAGGCTGACCTTAGTAATGGTTAGCCTGTTGTTATGTCTCATCTGAAGGCTGACCTTAGTAATGGTTAGCCTGTTGTTATGTCTCATGTGAAGGCTGACCTTAGTAATGGTTAGCCTGTTGTTATGTCTCATCTGAAGGCTGACCTTAGTAATGGTTAGCCTGTTGTTATGTCTCATCTGAAGGCTGACCTTAGTAATGGTTAGCCTGTTGTTATGTCTCATCTGAAGGCTGACCTTAGTAATGGTTAGCCTGTTGTTATGTCTCATCTGAAGGCTGACCTTAGTAATGGTTAGCCTGTTGTTATGTCTCATGAAGGCTGAAGGCTGTTGTTATGTCTCATCTGAAGGCTGACCTTAGTAATGGTTAGCCTGTTGTTATGTCTCATCTGAAGGCTGACCTTAGTAATGGTTAGCCTGTTGTTATGTCTCATCTGAAGGCTGACCTTAGTAATGGTTAGCCTGTTGTTATGTCTCATCTGAAGGCTGACCTTAGTAATGGTTAGCCTGTTGTTATGTCTCATCTGAAGGCTGACCTTAGTAATGGTTAGCCTGTTGTTATGTCTCATCTGAAGGCTGACCTTAGTAATGGTTAGCCTGTTGTTATGTCTCATCTAGTAAAGCCTGGCTGAAGGCTGACCTTAGTAATGGTTAGCCTGTTGTTATGTCTCATGTGAAGGCTGACCTTAGTAATGGTTAGCCTGTTGTTATGTCTCATCTAGCCTGTTGTTATGTCTCATCTGAAGGCTGACCTTAGTAATGGTTAGCCTGTTGTTATGTCTCATGTGAAGGCTGACCTTAGTAATGGTTAGCCTGTTGTTATGTCTCATCTGAAGGCTGACCTTAGTAATGGTTAGCCTGTTGTTATGTCTCATGTGAAGGCTGACCTTAGTAATGGTTAGCCTGTTGTTATGTCTCATCTGAAGGCTGACCTTAGTAATGGTTAGCCTGTTGTTATGTCTCATCTGAAGGCTGACCTTAGTAATGGTTAGCCTGTTGTTATGTCTCATCTGAAGGCTGACCTTAGTAATGGTTAGCCTGTTGTTATGTCTCATCTGAAGGCTGACCTTAGTAATGGTTAGCCTGTTGTTATGTCTCATGTGAAGGCTGACCTTAGTAATGGTTAGCCTGTTGTTATGTCTCATGTGAAGGTTGACCTTAGTAATGGTTAGCCTGTTGTTATGTCTCATGTGAAGGTTGACCTTAGTAATGGTTAGCCTGTTGTTATGTCTCATCTGAAGGCTGACCTTAGTAATGGTTAGCCTGTTGTTAGCTGAAGGTTGACCTTAGTAATGGTTAGCCTGTTGTTATGTCTCATCTGAAGGCTGACCTTAGTAATGGTTAGCCTGTTGTTATGTCTCATCTGAAGGCTGACCTTAGTAATGGTTAGCCTGTTGTTATGTCTCATGTGAAGGCTGACCTTAGTAATGGTTAGCCTGTTGTTATGTCTCATCTGAAGGCTGACCTTAGTAATGGTTAGCCTGTTGTTATGTCTCATGTGAAGGCTGACCTTAGTAATGGTTAGCCTGTTGTTATGTCTCATCTGAAGGCTGACCTTAGTAATGGTTAGCCTGTTGTTATGTCTCATCTGAAGGCTGACCTTAGTAATGGTTAGCCTGTTGTTATGTCTCATGTGAAGGTTGACCTTAGTAATGGTTAGCCTGTTGTTATGTCTCATCTGAAGGACCTTAGTGACCTTAGTAATGGTTAGCCTGTTGTTGTTGTCTCATGTGAAGGCTGACCTTAGTAATGGTTAGCCTGTTGTTATGTCTCATCTGAAGGCTGACCTTAGTAATGGTTAGCCTGTTGTTATGTCTCATCTGAAGGCTGACCTTAGTAATGGTTAGCCTGTTGTTATGTCTCATCTGAAGGCTGACCTTAGTAATGGTTAGCCTGTTGTTATGTCTCATCTGAAGGCTGACCTTAGTAATGGTTAGCCTGTTGTTATGTCTCATCTGAAGGCTGACCTTAGTAACGGTTAGCCTGTTGTTATGTCTCATCTGAAGGCTGACCTTAGTAATGGTTAGCCTGTTGTTATGTCTCATCTGAAGGCTGACCTTAGTAACGGTTGTTTACAATCCGCCTGTTGACAGATAGAACACAGACTCAAGTCTCTTCATACAAATAATCAACCTTTACAAGCAATTTACACGTCATGGTGGAAAAACCTGCTTCACTTGGATGGCAGAGTGCCACTGAATTGTTGACGAGGGGGCATCCCAAATGGCACACTCTTTACTAAATGGTGCACTAATTTTAACCAGAGCCCTGTGGAATAGCTTGAGATTTGGGACGCACATACACAGATTGGTGATTGCAGAATCGTAATGTGATTGGTCACTTGAGTAGAGGAGCCGTGTCTTGTGTCCTTATACTTGATTTAATCGTAGCTTTATGTAGATACTATTAATCTACATATTGATTCAAATTTGTTTTCTTAAAATCCAAGCCCTCAAATGGTCAACCAACTAACAGTGAAACAGTATTTATTGTATCAGGATGTAGATGTATTGTGTGTGTTTTCCATTCGGCCTGTGTATTCTGCTACTAGTGCTGGTCCTTCTAAGGAATGGAACAACATTGATAGACCCACACCAGGGGTGTGTCCTTAGAAAGTAAATAGGGGTGTGTCCTTAGAAAGTAATTAGGGTTGTGTCCTTAGAATGTAACCAGGGGTGTGTCCTTAGAATGTAGCCAGGGGTGTGTCCTTAGAAAGTAAATAGGGGTGTGTCCTTAGAAAGTAATTAGGGTTGTGTCCTTAGAATGTAACCAGGGGTGTGTCCTTAGAATGTAGCCGGGGGTGTGTCCTTAGAAAGTAAATAGGGGTGTGTCCTTAGAAAGTAACTAGGGGTATGTCCTTAGAAAGTAACTAGGGTTGTGTCCTTAGATTGTAACCAGGAGTGTGTCCTTAGAATGTAACCACGGGTGTGTCCTTAGAAATAACTAGGGGTGTGTCATTACAAAGTAACTAGGGGTGTGTCCTTAGAAAGTAACAAGGGGTGTGTCCTTCGAAAGTAACTAGGGGTGTGTCCTTAGAAATTAACTAGGGGTGTGTCCTTAGAAAGTAACCAGGGGTGTGTCCTTAGAAAGTAACCAGGGGTGTGTCCTTAGAAAGTAACTAGGGGTGTGTCCTTAGAAAGTAACCAGGGGTGTGTCCTTAGAAAGTAACCAGGGGTGTGTCCTTAGTAACCAGGGGTGTGTCCTTAGAAAGTAACCAGGGGTGTGTCCTTAGAAAGTAACCAGGGGTGTGTCCTTAGAAAATAACCGGGGGTGTGTCCTTAGAAAGTAACCAGAGGTGTGTCCTTAGAATGTAACCAGGGGTGTGTCCTTAGAAAGTAACCAGGGGTGTGTCCTTAGAAAGTAACCAGGGGTGTGTCCTTAGAAAGTAACCAGGGGTGTGTACTTAGAAAGTAACCAGGGGTGTGTCCTTAGAAAGTAACCAGGGGTGTGTCCTTAGAAAGTAACCAGGGGTGTGTCCTTAGAAAGTAACCAGGGGTGTGTCCTTAGAAAGTAACCAGGGGTGTGTACTTAGAAAGTAACCAGGGGTGTGTACTTAGAAAGTAACCAGGGGTGTGTACTTAGAAAGTAACCAGGGGTGTGTACTTAGAAAGTAACCAGGGGTGTGTCCTTAGAAACTGTTGTAGCTAACGTGGTACTTTATTGATGACCCAGACCCTCAGTAGAACAGTAAACTGTGTTAGTTATTGATGACCAAGACCCTCAGTAGAACAGTGAACTGTGTTAGTTATTGATGACCCAGACCCTCAGTAGAACAGTAAACTGTGTTAGTTATTGATGACCCAGACACAGACCCTCAGTAGAACAGTAAACTGTGTTAGTTATTGATGACCCAGACCCTCAGTAGAACAGTAAACTGTGTTAGTTATTGATGACCCAGACCCTCAGTAGAACAGTAAACTGTGTTAGTTATTGATGACCCAGACCTTCAGTAGAACAGTAAACTGTGTTAGTTATTGATGACACAGACCCTCAGTAGAACAGTAAACTGTGTTAGTTATTGATGACACAGACCCTCAGTAGAACAGTAAACTGTGTTAGTTATTGATGACCCAGACCCTCAGTAGAACAGTAAACTGTGTTAGTTATTGATGACCCAGACCCTCAGTAGAACAGTAAACTGTGTTAGTTATTGATGACCCAGACCCTCAGTAGAACAGTAAACTGTGTTAGTTATTGATGACCCAGACACAGACCCTCAGTAGAACAGTGAACTGTGTTAGTTATTGATGACCCAGACACAGACCCTCAGTAGAACAGTAAACTGTGTTAGTTATTGATGACCCAGACCCTCAGTAGAACAGTAAACTGTGTTATTTATTGATGACCCAGACCCACAGTAGAACAGTGAACTGTGTTAGTTATTGATGACCCAGACACAGAACCTCAGTAGAACAGTAAACTGTGTTAGTTATTGATGACCCAGACCCTCAGTAGAACAGTAAACTGTGTTAGTTATTGATGACCCAGACCCTCAGTAGAACAGTAAACTGTGTTAGTTATTGATGACCCAGACCCTCAGTAGAACAGTAAACTGTGTTAGTTATTGATGACCCAGACACAGAACCTCAGTAGAACAGTGAACTGTGTTAGTTATTGATGACCCAGACACAGACCCTCAGTAGAACAGTAAACTGTGTTAGTTATTGATGACCCAGACCCTCAGTAGAACAGTAAACTGTGTTATTTATTGATGACCCAGACCCACAGTAGAACAGTGAACTGTGTTAGTTATTGATGACCCAGACACAGAACCTCAGTAGAACAGTAAACTGTGTTAGTTATTGATGACCCAGACCCACAGTAGAACAGTAAACTGTGTTAGTTATTGATGACCCAGACCCACAGTAGAACAGTAAACTGTGTTAGTTATTGATGACCCAGACCCACAGTAGAACAGTGAACTGTGTTAGTTATTGATGACCCAGACACAGAACCTCAGTAGAACAGTAAACTGTGTTAGTTATTGATGACCCAGACCCACAGTAGAACAGTAAACTGTGTTAGTTATTGATGACCCAGACCCTCAGTAGAACAGTAAACTGTGTTAGTTATTGATGACCCAGACCCTCAGTAGAACAGTAAACTGTGTTAGTTATTGATGACCCAGACCCTCAGTAGAACAGTAAACTGTGTTAGTTATTGATGACCCAGACCCACAGTAGAACAGTGAACTGTGTTAGTTATTGATGACCCAGACCCACAGTAGAACAGTAAACTGTGTTAGATATTGATGACCCAGACACAGACCCTCAGTAGAACAGTAAACTGTGTTAGTTATTGATGACCCAGACCCTCAGTAGAACAGTAAACTGTGTAATTTGACACATTTTGGTTCACTCACAGATGATAGATCGTTAGACATTGATTTAAAAGTGTCTGGCGACTGGGTTATCGACATAACGCTACTCGTTAGAACAAGCTAAAAGCTGCAGAGAATTTGGGAAACTCACCCTGGTTGTATGATACCACTATCTAACTGTGTAGCATTATAAATACCTCTAACTGTGTAGAATAGCATTATAAATACCTGTAACTGTGTAGAATAGCATTGTAAATACCTGTAACTGTGTAGAATAGCATTGTAAATACCTGTAACTGTGTAGATAATATAATAAATACCTGTAACTGTGTACAATAGCATTATAAATACCTGTAACTGTGTAGAATAGCATTGTAAATACCTGTAACTGTGTAGATAATATTATAAATACCTGTAACTGTGTACAATAGCATTATAAATACCTGTAACTGTGTACAATAGCATTATAAATACCTGTAACTGTGTAGAATAGCATTATAAATAACTAACTGTGTAGAATAGCATTGTAAATACCTGTAACTGTGTAGAATAGCATTGTAAATACCTGTAACTGTGTAGAATAGCATTGTAAATAACTGTAACTGTGTACAATAGCAAATATTAATGCTGTTAATATTGTTGTTGTTTTCTGGTACAGATCTGGGATCCTTCAGTGGGAGGACGAGAGGAGGTGTGTCTGTAAGGGAAGGACAAGGAGTGGTGCTCATGTGTACCCCACCCCCTCATTCACCAGGTAAGACCCTGACCCCTGACCCCTAACCCTTCTCATGTGTACCCCACCCCCTCATTCACCAGGTAAGACCCTGACCCCTGACCCCTAACCCTCCTCATGTGTACCCCACCCCCTCATTCTCCAGGTAAGACCCTAAACCCCGAACCTTCCTCATGTGTACCCCACCCCCTCATTCTCCAGGTAAGACCCTAAGCCCCTAACCTTCCTCATGTGTACCCCACCCCCTCATTCTCCAGGTAAGACCCTAAACCCCTAACCTTCCTCATGTGTACCCCACCCCTCATTCTCCAGGTAAGACCCTAAACCCCTAACCCTCCTCATGTGTACCCCACCCCCTCATTCTCCAGGTAAGACCCTAAACCCCTAACCTTCCTCATGTGTACCCCACCCCCTCATTCTCCAGGTAAGACCCTAAACCCCTAACCTTCCTCATGTGTACCTCTACACCTCATTCTCCAGGTAAGAGCCTGACCCTTAACCCCTAACCCCTAACCCTCCTCATGTGTACCTCTACACCTCATTCTCCAGGTAAGATCCTGACCCCTGACCCCTAACCCTCCTCATGTGTACCCCACCCCCTCATTCTCCAGGTAAGACCCTAAACCCCGAACCTTCCTCATGTGTACCCCACCCCCTCATTCTCCAGGTAAGACCCTAAGCCCCTAACCTTCCTCATGTGTACCCCACCCCCTCATTCTCCAGGTAAGACCCTAAACCCCTAACCCTCCTCATGTGTACCCCACCCCCTCATTCTCCAGGTAAGACCCTAAACCCCTAACCTTCCTCATGTGTACCCCACCCCCTCATTCTCCAGGTAAGACCCTAAACCCCTAACCTTCCTCATGTGTACCTCTACACCTCATTCTCCAGGTAAGAGCCTGACCCTTAATCCCTAAGCCCTAACCCTCCTCATGTGTACCTCTACACCTCATTCTCCAGGTAAGATCCTGACCCTTAACCCCTGACCCCTAACCCTCCTCATGTGTATCCCTCCACCTCATTCTCCAGGTATGAACCTAACCCCTAACCCTCCTCGTGTGTCCCTCTCCACCTCATTCTCATCATATCTAGCACACCTATTAGGGCTAAACTGGAAAATGAGTGCATGCGTGTTGTTACGATATCTCTGGATCAATACTTTGTAAGCATCCTTTTTCTATTGTAGCTTAATGTATTGACCACAATAAGAACACGGATTAAATAAATGAACCAAATAGGAGTTCAATATTGTACTGCTCTGTACTTTCTCTCACTGAACCGTAACTGAGACTGGAGAAACATGAGCTGCACCTTAAGAACCCCTTAAGAGGGCCCGGGGATGGGTTCTAGTAAGCTATGTGGAATTGGGCCTGGGGATGGGTTCTAGTAAGCTATGTGGAATTGGGCCTGGGGATGGGTTCTAGTAAGCTATATGGAATTGGGCCTGGGGATGGGTTCTACTAAGCTATATGGAATTGGGCCCGGGGATGGGTTCTACTAAGCTATATGGAATTGGGCCTGGGGGTGGGTTCTACTAAGCTTTGTGGAATTGGGCCCGGGGATGGGTTCTACTAAGCTATGTGGAATTGGGCCCGGGGATGGGTTCTACTAAGCTTTGTGGAATTGGGCCCGGAGATGGGTTCTACTAAGCTATGTGGAATTGGGCCCGGAGATGGGTTCTACGAAGCTATGTGGAATTGGGCCCGGGGATGGGTTCTACTAAGCTATGTGGAATTGGGCCCGGAGATGGGTTCTACGAAGCTATGTGGAATTGGGCCTGGGGGTGGGTTCTACTAAGCTATGTGGAATTGGGCCCGGGGATGGGTTCTACTAAGCTATGTGGAATTGGGCCCGGAGATGGGTTCTACGAAGCTATGTGGAATTGGGCCTGGGGGTGGGTTCTACTAAGCTATGTGGAATTGGGCCTGGGGATGGGTTCTACTAAGCTATATGGAATTGGGCCCGGGATGGGTTCTACTAAGCTATGTGGAATTGGGCCCGGAGATGGGTTCTACTAAGCTATGTGGAATTGGGCCTGGAGATGGGTTCTACGAAGCTATGTGGAATTGGGCCTGGGGATGGGTTCTACTAAGCTATGTGGAATTGGGCCCGGGATGGGTTCTACTAAGCTATATGGAATTGGGCCCGGAGATGGGTTCTACTAAGCTATATGGAATTGGGCCCGGAGATGGGTTCTACTAAGCTATATGGAATTGGGCCCGGAGATGGGTTCTACTAAGCTATATGGAATTGGGCCCGGAGATGGGTTCTACTAAGCTATGTGGAATTGGGCCTGGGGATGGGTTCTACTAAGCTATATGGAATTGGGCCCGGGGATGGGTTCTACTAAGCTATATGGAATTGGGCCTGGGGATGGGTTCTACTAAGCTATGTGGAATTGGGCCTGGAGATGGGTTCTACGAAGCTATGTGGAATTGGGCCTGGGGATGGGTTCTACTAAGCTATATGGAATTGGGCCTGGGGATGGGTTCTACTAAGCTATATGGAATTGGGCCCGGGATGGGTTCTACTAAGCTATATGGAATTGGGCCTGGGGATGGGTTCTACTAAGCTATATGGAATTGGGCCTGGGGATGGGTTCTACTAAGCTATATGGAATTGGGCCCGGGGATGGGTTCTACTAAGCTATATGGAATTGGGCCTGGGGATGGGTTCTACTAAGCTATGTGGAATTGGGCCTGGGGATGGGTTCTACTAAGCTATGTGGAATTGGGCCCGGAGATGGGTTCTAGTAAGCTATATGGAATTGGGCCTGGGGATGGGTTCTACTAAGCTATGTTGAATTGGGCCTGGGGTGGGTTCTACTAAGCTATATGGATTTGGGCCCGGGGATGGGTTCTACTAAGCTATGTGGAATTGGGCCCGGAGATGGGTTCTACTAAGCTATGTGGAATTGGGCCCGGAGATGGGTTCTACGAAGCTATGTGGAATTGGGCCTGGGGGTGGGTTCTACTAAGCTATGTGGAATTGGGCCTGGGGATGGGTTCTAGTAAGCTATGTGGAATTGGGCCTGGGGATGGGTTCTAGTAAGCTATGTGGAATTGGGCCTGGGGATGGGTTCTACTAAGCTATATGGAATTGGGCCTGGGGATGGGTTCTACTAAGCTATATGGAATTGGGCCCGGAGATGGGTTCTACTAAGCTATATGGATTTGGGCCCGGAGATGGGTTCTACTAAGCTATATGGAATTGGGCCTGGGGATGGGTTCTACTAAGCTATATGGAATTGGGCCTGGGGATGGGTTCCACTAAGCTATGTGGAATTGGGCCTGGGGATGGGTTCTACTAAGCTATATGGAATTGGGCCTGGGGATGGGTTCTACTAAGCTATATGGAATTGGGCCCGGGATGGGTTCTACTAAGCTATATGGAATTGGGCCTGGGGATGGGTTCCACTAAGCTATATGGATTTGGGCCCGGAGATGGGTTCTACTAAGCTATATGGAATTGGGCCCGGAGATGGGTTCTACTAAGCTATATGGAATTGGGCCTGGAGATGGGTTCTACGAAGCTATGTGGAATTGGGCCTGGGGGTGGGTTCTACTAAGCTATATGGAATTGGGCCCGGAGATGGGTTCTACTAAGCTATGTGGAATTGGGCCTGGGGATGGGTTCTACTAAGCTATGTGGAATTGGGCACGGGGATGGGTTCTACTAAGCTATGTGGAATTGGGCCCGGAGATGGGTTCTACTAAGCTATGTGGAATTGGGCCTGGGGATGGGTTCTACTAAGCTATATGGAATTGGGCCCGGGGATGGGTTCTACTAAGCTATATGGAATTGGGCCTGGGGATGGGTTCTACTAAGCTATATGGAATTGGGCCCGGGATGGGTTCTACTAAGCTATATGGAATTGGGCCTGGGGATGGGTTCTACTAAGCTATGTGGATTTGGGCCCGGAGATGGGTTCTACTAAGCTATGTGGAATTGGGCCTGGAGATGGGTTCTACTAAGCTATGTGGATTTGGGCCCGGAGATGGGTTCTACTAAGCTATATGGAATTGGGCCTGGGGGTGGGTTCTACTAAGCTATATGGAATTGGGCCCGGAGATGGGTTCTACTAAGCTATGTGGAATTGGGCCCGGAGATGGGTTCTACTAAGCTATATGGATTTGGGCCCGGAGATGGGTTCTACTAAGCTATGTGGAATTGGGCCCGGAGATGGGTTCTACTAAGCTATGTGGAATTGGGCCCGGGGATGGGTTCTACTAAGCTATGTGGAATTGGGCCTGGAGATGGGTTCTACGAAGCTATGTGGAATTGGGCCCGGAGATGGGTTCTACTAAGCTATATGGATTTGGGCCCGGAGATGGGTTCTACTAAGCTATATGGAATTGGGCCCGGAGATGGGTTCTACTAAGCTATATGGATTTGGGCCCGGAGATGGGTTCTACTAAGCTATATGGAATTGGGCCTGGGGATGGGTTCTACTAAGCTATATGGAATTGGGCCTGGGGATGGGTTCTACTAAGCTATATGGAATTGGGCCTGGGGATGGGTTCTACTAAGCTATATGGAATTGGGCCTGGGGATGGGTTCTACTAAGCTATATGGAATTGGGCCTGGGGATGGGTTCTACTAAGCTATATGGAATTGGGCCTGGGGATGGGTTCTACTAAGCTATATGGAATTGGGCCTGGGGATGGGTTCTACTAAGCTATATGGAATTGGGCCTGGGGATGGGTTCTACTAAGCTATGTGGAATTGGGCCTGGGGATGGGTTCTACTAAGCTATATGGAATTGGGCCCGGAGATGGGTTCTACGAAGCTATGTGGAATTGTTTTTTGATGGTCATACCAAGCATCATTTAGCTATTTGATTTGGAATTTTAGGACCCCTGTTGGTATAAATATATTTATATATATTACTGCCCTTTATATATATATACATACAGTGGGGCAAAAAAGTATTTAGTCAGCCACCAATTGTGCATGTTCTCCCACTTAAAAAGATGAGAGAGGCCTGTAATTTTCATCATAGGTACACTTCAACTAAAAATCCAGAAAATCACATTGTAGGATTTTTAATGAATTTATAAGTTCCCGGGTTTACAAGGGTGGAAATCGCCCCCTGGGTTTATAAAGCGTGGAAATCGATCCCGGGTTTATAAGCGTGGAAATCGATCCCGGGTTTATAAGCGTGGAAATCGACCCCGGGTTTATAAGCGTGGAAATCGACCCCGGGTTTATAAGCGTGGAAATCGATCCCGGGTTTATAAGCGTGGAAATCGATCCCGGGTTTATAAGCGTGGAAATCGACCCCGGGTTTATAAGCGTGGAAATCGACCCCGGGTTTATAAGCGTGGAAATCGATCCCGGGTTTATAAGCATGGAAATCGATCCTGCCGGACGAGCATGCTTTAGCTTTAGCGGTACAGTCGATAGCACGCCGGACCTCGGGGTCGAGGGTTCGAGACCTGCTCCCTGCTGTTTAATTACAGTATATACAGTAACTAGGTAGTGCTCCCTGCTGTGTGTATGTATATATATATATATATATATATATACGTTTATATACATACTGCAATGAAGATGAAACATTGCATTTGGCCATACTGCTATTAGCCCATAGAAACACATTGAATAACAGATAGTCCTTACTGCTATTAGAAACACATTGAATAACAGATAGTCCTTACTGCTATTAGCCAATAGAAACACATTGAATAACAGATAGTCCTTACTGCTATTAGCCAATAGAAACACATTGAATAACAGACAATCCTTACTGCTATTAGCCCATAGAAACACATTGAATAACAGATAGTCCTTACTGCTATTAGCCAATAGAAACACATTGAATAACAGATAGTCCTTACTGCTATTAGCCCATAGAAACACATTGAATAACATATAGTCCTTACTGCTATTAACCCATAGAAACACATTGAATAACAGACAGTCCTTACTGCTATTAGCCCATAGAAACACATTGAATAACATATAGTCCTTACTGCTATTAACCCATAGAAACACATTGAATAACAGACAGTCCTTACTGCTATTAGCCCATAGAAACACATTGAATAACAGATAGTCCTTACTACTATTAGCCCATAGAAACACATTGAATAACAGACAGTCCTTACTGCTATTAGCCAATAGAAACACATTGAATAACAGATAGTCCTTACTGCTATTAGCCCATAGAAACACATTGAATAACAGATAGTCCTTAATGCTATTAGCCAATAGAAACACATTGAATAACAGACAGTCCTTACTGCTATTAGCCAATAGAAACACATTGAATAACAGACAGTCCTTACTACTATTAGCCAATAGAAACACAATGAATAACAGATAGTCCTTACTGCTATTAGAAACACATTAAATAACAGACAGTCCTTACTGCTATTAGCCAATAGAAACACATTGAATAACAGACAGTCCTTACTACTATTAGCCAATAGAAACACAATGAATAACAGATAGTTCTTACTGCTATTAGAAACACATTAAATAACAGACAGTCCTTACTGCTATTAGCCAATAGAAACACATTGAATAACAGATAGTCCTTACTACTATTAGCCCATAGAAACACATTGAATAACAGACAGTCCTTACTGCTATTAGCCAATAGAAACACATTGAATAACAGACAGTCCTTACTGCTATTAGCCAATAGAAACACATTGAATAACAGATAGTCCTTACTGCTATTAGCCCATAGAAACACATTGAATAACAGACAGTCCTTACTACTATTAGCCCATAGAAACACATTGAATAACAGAGAGTCCTTACTGCTATTAGCCCATAGAAACACATTGAATAACAGATAGTCCTTACTGCTATTAGCCAATAGAAACACATTGAATAACAGACAGTCCTTACTGCTATTAGCCAATAGAAACACATTGAATAACAGATAGTCCTTACTGCTATTAGCCCATAGAAACACATTGAATAACAGACAGTCCTTACTGCTATTAGCCCATAGAAACACATTGAATAACAGACAGTCCTTACTGCTATTAGCCCATAGAAACACATTGAATAACAGACAGTCCTTACTGCTATTAGCCAATAGAAACACATTGAATAACAGACAGTCCTTACTGCTATTAGCCAATAGAAACACATTGAATAACAGATAGTCCTTACTGCTATTAGCCCATAGAAACACATTGAATAACAGATAGTCCTTACTGCTATTAGCCCATAGAAACACATTGAATAACAGATAGTCCTTACTGCTATTAGCCCATAGAAACACATTGAATAACAGACAGTCCTTACTGCTATTAGCCCATAGAAACACATTGAATAACAGACAGTCCTTACTACTATTAGCCCATAGAAACACATTGAATAACAGAGAGTCCTTACTGCTATTAGCCAATAGAAACACATTGAATAACAGACAGTCCTTACTGCTATTAGCCAATAGAAACACATTGAATAACAGATAGTCCTTACTGCTATTAGCCCATAGAAACACATTGAATAACAGATAGTCCTTAATGCTATTAGCCAATAGAAACACATTGAATAACAGACAGTCCTTACTGCTATTAGCCCATAGAAACACATTGAATAACAGATAGTCCTTACTGCTATTAGCCCATAGAAACACATTGAATAACAGATAGTCCTTACTGCTATTAGCCCATAGAAACACATTGAATAACAGATAGTCCTTACTGCTATTAGCCCATAGAAACACATTGTCAAAACATTTAAAAAAGGAAGTACTTCCATATACACTGACCATACAAAACATTAAGAACACCTGCTTTTTCCTTGACATAGACTGACCAGGTGAATCCAGGTTATGATCCCTCATTGATGTCACTTGTTAAATCCACTTCAAATCAATGAAGACGAAGGGGAGGAGTCAGGTTAAAGAAGGATTTTTAAGCCTTGAGACAATTGCAACATGGATTGTGCTTGTGTGTCGTTCAGAGGGTGAACGGGACAAAGACAAAATATTGAAGTGCCTTTAACGGGGGTATGGTAGTAGGTGCCAGGAACACCGGTTTGTGTTAAGAACTGCAACGCTCCTGGGTTTTTCACACTCAACAGTTTCCCGCGTGTTTAAAGAGTAGTCCAACACCCAAAAGGACATCCAGCTAACTTGACCCAACTATGGGATGTATTGGAGTCAACATGGGCCAACGTCCCTGTGGAACGCTTTCGACACCTTGTAGAGTCCATCCCCCGACGAATTGAGGATGTTCTGAAGGCGAAAGGGGTGTGAGGGGAGGTTGAAACTCAAAATTAGTAAGATGTTCTTAATGTTTTGTAAACTCAGTGGATACCTCCATTCATTTTTTAAATCTGCTACCGGGTTACCGTCAAAAGAGTCTTCTGTGGTTTGTGGGAGTCGCAAACGTCCACAAGCCTTTGGGACACTACAGACAGAAGTTGACACATCAGTAATACAGACTTTATCTCTAGCTTAAACATTTTAAATTCAGTTTAAACTTTAAATAGCTTAAATCTGAAATATCTAGTTTAAACAGATGGATTTTGTTGGGGATTGTTTTGTTATGCTAAACTACGACACCCATTTTGTTACTTTTTAATGAATGAACCCATTGGTTTATGTATAATGGACCAGTGGCAGGAGTACAACCTTTTTTTCCATATGAACTCAAAATATCAGCTTTTGTTTACTACAATGTTTGTAAAAAATGTAATTGTAAAAAAAACACAATATAGCATGGTTAAAAATATAATGTTGATATCATGGATGGTCAGTCTTTGCATCCATACCTCTGTCTATTAATTTAAGAGTCGTTACATTTCTCCAGGTCCTCAACTGTTTACTGTTTCTCCAGGCTGTTTACTGTTTCTCTAGGCTGTTTACTGTTTCTCCAGGCCCTCAACTGTTTACTGTTTCTCCAGGCTGTTTACTGTTTCTCCAGGCCCTCAGCTGTTTACTGTTTCTCCAGGCTGTTTACTGTTTCTCCAGGCCCTCAACTGTTTACTGTTTCTCCAGGCCCTCAACTGTTTACTGTTTCTCCAGGCTGTTTACTGTTTCTCCAGGCTGTTTACTGTTTCTCCAGGCTGTTTACTGTTTCTCCAGGCTGTTTACTGTTTCTCCAGGCCCTCAGCTGTTTACTGTTTCTCCAGGCTGTTTACTGTTTCTCCAGGCCCTCGGCTGTTTACTGTTTCTCCAGGCTGTTTACTGTTTCTCCAGGCTGTTTACTGTTTCTCCAGGCTGTTTACTGTTTCTCCAGGCCCTCAACTGTTTACTGTTTCTCCAGGCTGTTTACTGTTTCTCCAGGCTGTTTACTGTTTCTCCAGGCTGTTTACTGTTTCTCCAGGCTGTTTACTGTTTCTCCAGGCCCTCAGCTGTTTACTGTTTCTCCAGGCTGTTTACTGTTTCTCCAGGTCCTCAGCTGTTTACTGTTTCTCCAGGTCCTCAACTGTTTACTGTTTCTCCAGGCCCTCAACTGTTTACTGTTTCTCCAGGCTGTTTACTGTTTCTCCAGGCTGTTTACTGTTTCTCCAGGCCCTCAACTGTTTACTGTTTCTCCAGGCTGTTTACTGTTTCTCCAGGCCGTTTACTGTTTCTCCAGGCCCTCAGCTGTTTACTGTTTCTCCAGGCTGTTTACTGTTTCTCCAGGTCCTCAGCTGTTTACTGTTTCTCCAGGCTGTTTACTGTTTCTCTAGGCCCTCAGCTGTTTACTGTTTCTCCAGGCTGTTTACTGTTTCTCCAGGCTGTTTACTGTTTCTCCAGGCTGTTTACTGTTTCTCCAGGCTGTTTACTGTTTCTCCAGGCTGTTTACTGTTTCTCCAGGCCCTCAACTGTTTACTGTTTCTCCAGGCCCTCAACTGTTTACTGTTTCTCCAGGCCCTCAACTGTTTACTGTTTCTCTAGGCCCTCAGCTGTTTACTGTTTCTCCAGGCTGTTTACTGTTTCTTCAGGCTGTTTACTGTTTCTCCAGGCTGTTTACTGTTTCTCCAGGCCCTCAACTGTTTACTGTTTCTCCAGGCCCTCAGCTGTTTACTGTTTCTCCAGGTCCTCAACTGTTTACTGTTTCTCCAGGTCCTCAACTGTTTACTGTTTCTCCAGGCTGTTTACTGTTTCTCCAGGCTGTTTACTGTTTCTCCAGGCCCTCAACTGTTTACTGTTTCTCCAGGCCCTCAGCTGTTTACTGTTTCTCCAGGCCCTCAGCTGTTTACTGTTTCTCCAGGTCCTCAACTGTTTACTGTTTCTCCAGGCCCTCAGCTGTTTACTGTTTCTCCAGGTCCTCAACTGTTTACTGTTTCTCCAGGTCCTCAACTGTTTACTGTTTCTCCAGGCCCTCAGCTGTTTACTGTTTCTCCAGGCCCTCAGCTGTTTACTGTTTCTCCAGGCCCTCAACTGTTTACTGTTTCTCCAGGCCCTCAACTGTTTACTGTTTCTCCAGGCCCTCAACTGTTTACTGTTTCTCCAGGCCCTCAGCTGTTTACTGTTTCTCCAGGCTGTTTACTGTTTCTCCAGGCTGTTTACTGTTTCTCCAGGCCCTCAACTGTTTACTGTTTCTCCAGGCCCTCAGCTGTTTACTGTTTCTCCAGGCCCTCAGCTGTTTACTGTTTCTCCAGGTCCTCAACTGTTTACTGTTTCTCCAGGTCCTCAACTGTTTACTGTTTCTCCAGGCCCTCAGCTGTTTACTGTTTCTCCAGGCCCTCAGCTGTTTACTGTTTCTCCAGGCCCTCAACTGTTTACTGTTTCTCCAGGCCCTCAACTGTTTACTGTTTCTCCAGGCCCTCAACTGTTTACTGTTTCTCCAGGCTGTTTACTGTTTCTCCAGGCCCTCAACTGTTTACTGTTTCTCCAGGCCCTCAACTGTTTACTGTTTCTCCAGGCCCTCAACTGTTTACTGTTTCTCCAGGCCCTCAGCTGTTTACTGTTTCTCCAGGCCCTCAACTGTTTACTGTTTCTCCAGGCCCTCAGCTGTTTACTGTTTCTCCAGGCCCTCAACTGTTTACTGTTTCTCCAGGCTGTTTACTGTTTCTCCAGGCTGTTTACTGTTTCTCCAGGCTGTTTACTGTTTCTCCAGGCCCTCAGCTGTTTACTGTTTCTCCAGGCTGTTTACTGTTTCTCCAGGCCCTCAACTGTTTACTGTTTCTCCAGGCCCTCAACTGTTTACTGTTTCTCCAGGCTGTTTACTGTTTCTCCAGGCCCTCAACTGTTTACTGTTTCTCCAGGCTGTTTACTGTTTCTCCAGGCTGTTTACTGTTTCTCCAGGCCCTCAGCTGTTTACTGTTTCTCCAGGCTGTTTACTGTTTCTCCAGGCCCTCAACTGTTTACTGTTTCTCCAGGCTGTTTACTGTTTCTCCAGGCTGTTTACTGTTTCTCCAGGCTGTTTACTGTTTCTCCAGGCCCTCAACTGTTTACTGTTTCTCCAGGCTGTTTACTGTTTCTCCAGGCCCTCAACTGTTTACTGTTTCTCCAGGCTGTTTACTGTTTCTCCAGGCTGTTTACTGTTTCTCCAGGCCCTCAACTGTTTACTGTTTCTCCAGGCTGTTTACTGTTTCTCCAGGCCCTCAACTGTTTACTGTTTCTCCAGGCCCTCAACTGTTTACTGTTTCTCCAGGCTGTTTACTGTTTCTCCAGGCCCTCAACTGTTTACTGTTTCTCCAGGCCCTCAACTGTTTACTGTTTCTCCAGGCCCTCAACTGTTTACTGTTTCTCCAGGCCCTCAACTGTTTACTGTTTCTCCAGGCTGTTTACTGTTTCTCCAGGCTGTTTACTGTTTCTCCAGGCTGTTTACTGTTTCTTCAGGCTGTTTACTGTTTCTCCAGGCTGTTTACTGTTTCTCCAGGCCCTCAACTGTTTACTGTTTCTCCAGGCCCTCAGCTGTTTACTGTTTCTCCAGGTCCTCAACTGTTTACTGTTTCTCCAGGTCCTCAACTGTTTACTGTTTCTCCAGGCCCTCAGCTGTTTACTGTTTCTCCAGGTCCTCAACTGTTTACTGTTTCTCCAGGTCCTCAACTGTTTACTGTTTCTCCAGGCCCTCAGCTGTTTACTGTTTCTCCAGGCCCTCAGCTGTTTACTGTTTCTCCAGGCCCTCAACTGTTTACTGTTTCTCCAGGCCCTCAACTGTTTACTGTTTCTCCAGGCCCTCAACTGTTTACTGTTTCTCTAGGCCCTCAGCTGTTTACTGTTTCTCCAGGCTGTTTACTGTTTCTCCAGGCCCTCAACTGTTTACTGTTTCTCCAGGCCCTCAGCTGTTTACTGTTTCTCCAGGTCCTCAACTGTTTACTGTTTCTCCAGGCCCTCAACTGTTTACTGTTTCTCCAGGCCCTCAGCTGTTTACTGTTTCTCCAGGCCCTCAACTGTTTACTGTTTCTCCAGGCCCTCAACTGTTTACTGTTTCTCCAGGCCCTCAGCTGTTTACTGTTTCTCCAGGCCCTCAGCTGTTTACTGTTTCTCCAGGCCCTCAACTGTTTACTGTTTCTCCAGGCCCTCAACTGTTTACTGTTTCTCCAGGCCCTCAACTGTTTACTGTTTCTCCAGGCTGTTTACTGTTTCTCCAGGCCCTCAACTGTTTACTGTTTCTCCAGGCCCTCAACTGTTTACTGTTTCTCCAGGCCCTCAACTGTTTACTGTTTCTCCAGGCCCTCAGCTGTTTACTGTTTCTCCAGGCCCTCAACTGTTTACTGTTTCTCCAGGCTGTTTACTGTTTCTCCAGGCCCTCAACTGTTTACTGGTTCTCCAGGCTGTTTACTGTTTCTCCAGGCTGTTTACTGTTTCTCCAGGCTGTTTACTGTTTCTCCAGGCCCTCAGCTGTTTACTGTTTCTCCAGGCTGTTTACTGTTTCTCCAGGCCCTCAACTGTTTACTGTTTCTCCAGGCCCTCAACTGTTTACTGTTTCTCCAGGCTGTTTACTGTTTCTCCAGGCTGTTTACTGTTTCTCCAGGCTGTTTACTGTTTCTCCAGGCCCTCAGCTGTTTACTGTTTCTCCAGGCTGTTTACTGTTTCTCCAGGCCCTCAACTGTTTACTGTTTCTCCAGGCTGTTTACTGTTTCTCCAGGCTGTTTACTGTTTCTCCAGGCTGTTTACTGTTTCTCCAGGCTGTTTACTGTTTCTCCAGGCTGTTTACTGTTTCTCCAGGCTGTTTACTGTTTCTCCAGGCTGTTTACTGTTTCTCCAGGCTGTTTACTGTTTCTCCAGGCCCTCAACTGTTTACTGTTTCTCCAGGCTGTTTACTGTTTCTCCAGGCTGTTTACTGTTTCTCCAGGCCCTCAACTGTTTACTGTTTCTCCAGGCTGTTTACTGTTTCTCCAGGCCCTCAACTGTTTACTGTTTCTCCAGGCCCTCAACTGTTTACTGTTTCTCCAGGCCCTCAACTGTTTACTGTTTCTCCAGGCCCTCAGCTGTTTACTGTTTCTCCAGGCTGTTTACTGTTTCTCCAGGCTGTTTACTGTTTCTCCAGGCCCTCAACTGTTTACTGTTTCTCCAGGCCCTCAACTGTTTACTGTTTCTCCAGGCCCTCAACTGTTTTCTGTTTCTCCAGGCTGTTTACTGTTTCTCCAGGCCCATCCCTCAGCTGTTTATGATAACAGTTTTATATTTTTTTTACAACAGATTGCTACTTTAAAAACCATGGCTCTATTGTTCTTCAATTTGACAAAATCATGGTTTACATGAATTGGATTTAGTTTCAGGGGCCTAAAATGCTCATACATCCCAGGTCAAAAGTTGTGCACTATATAGGGAATAGCGTGCTTTTTGGGACCAAGCTAGTGTTTAGTTCACTTTCTATATGCTTGGCAAGATGAGGATATACAACAGGAGGATGATTTCTGCTGAGCTCAGCCCTCTGCAGCACAGACCAAACAACAGCAGGATGATTTCTGATGAGCTCAGCCCTCTGCAGCACGGACCAAACAACAGCAGGATGATTTCTGCTGAGCTCAGCCCTCTGCAGCACGGACCAAACAACAGCAGGATGATTTCTGCTGAGCTCAGCCCTCTGCAGCACGGACCAAACAACAGCAGGATGATTTCTGCTGAGCTCAGCCCTCTGCAGCACGGACCAAACAACAGCAGGATGATTTCTGCTGAGCTCAGCCCTCTGCAGCACGGACCAAACAACAGCAGGATGATTTCTGCTGAGCTCAGCCCTCTGCAGCACGGACCAAACAACAGCAGGATGATTTCTGCTGAGCTCAGCCCTCTGCAGCACGGACCAAACAACAGCAGGATGATTTCTGATGAGCTCAGCCCTCTGCAGCACGGACCAAACAACAGCAGGATGATTTCTGCTGAGCTCAGCCCTCTGCAGCACGGACCAAACAACAGCAGGATGATTTCTGCTGAGCTCAGCCCTCTGCAGCACGGACCAAACAACAGCAGGATGATTTCTGCTGAGCTCAGCCCTCTGCAGCACGGACCAAACAACAGCAGGATGATTTCTGCTGAGCTCAGCCCTCTGCAGCACAGACCAAACAACAGCAGGATGATTTCTGCTGAGCTCAGCCCTCTGCAGTGAAGACCAAAATGCCTTCCAAATTTCACACTATTCTCTAAAAAGTGTACTACTTTTGACCAGAGCTGGGCCTTAGTAAAAGTACTGCACTCTATATGTTTTATTTATTTAACATTTATTCTTATTTACAATGACGGCCTGCCGGGGAACAGTGGGTTAACTGCATTGTTCAGTGGCAGAATGACAGATTTGTACCTTGTCAGCTCAGGGATTCTCCTGCAACCTTTCAGTTACTGGGCCAATGCTCTAACCACTAGGCTACCTGCCTCCTCTAACCACTAGGCTACCTGCCTCCTCTAACCACTAGGCTACCTGCCTCCTCTAACCACTAGGCTACCTGGCTCCTCTAACCACTAGGCTACCTGTCTCCTCTACACACTAGGCTACCTGCCTCCTCTAATCACTAGGCTACCTGTCTCCTCTAACCACTAGACTACCTGCCTCCTCTAACCACTAGGCTACCTGTCTCCTCTACACACTAGGCTACCTGCCTCCTCTAACCACTAGGCTACCTGCCTCCTCTAACCACTAGGCTACCTGCCTCCTCTAACCACTAGGCTACCTGCCTCCTCTAACCACTAGGCTACCTGGCTCCTCTAACCACTAGGCTACCTGTCTCCTCTACACACTAGGCTACCTGCCTCCTCTAATCACTAGGCTACCTGTCTCCTCTAACCACTAGACTACCTGCCTCCTCTAACCACTAGGCTACCTGTCTCCTCTACACACTAGGCTACCTGCCTCCTCTAACCACTAGGCTACCTGCCTCCTCTAACCACTAGGCTACCTGCCTCCTCTAACCACTAGGCTAATATAATATAATAATATATGCCATTTAGCAGACGCTTTTATCCAAAGTGACTTACAGTCATGTGTGCATACATTCTACGTATGGGTGGTCCCGGGAATCGAACCCACTACCCTGGCGTTACAAGCGCCATGCTCTACCAACTGAGCTACAGAAGGACCATGGCTACCTGCCTCCTCTAACCACTAGGCTACCTGTCTCCTCTAACCACTAGGCTACCTGTCTCCTCTAACCACTAGGCTACCTGCCTCCTCTAACCACTAGGCTACCTGCCTCCTCTAACCACTAGGCAAGCTGCCTCCTCTAACCACTAGACTACCTGCCTCCTCTAACCACTAGGCTACCTGTCTCCTCTAACCACTAGGCTACCTGCCTCCTCTAACCACTAGGCTACCTGTCTCCTCTAACCACTAGGCTACCTGCCTCCTCTAACCACTAGACTACCTGCCTCCTCTAACCACTAGGCTACCTACCTCCTCTAACCACTAGGCTACCTGCCTCCTCTAACCACTAGACTACCTGCCTCCTCTAACCACTAGGCTACCTGCCTCCTCTAACCACTAGGCTACCTGCCTCCTCTAACCACTAGGCTACCTGCCTCCTCTAACCACTAGGCTACCTGCCTCCTCTAACCACTAGGCTACCCGTCTCCTCTACACACTAGGCTACCTGCCTCCTCTAACCACTAGACTACCTGCCTCCTCTAACCACTAGGCTACCTGTCTCCTCTAACCACTAGGCTACCTGCCTCCTCTAACCACTAGGCTACCTGTCTCCTCTACACACTAGGCTACCTGCCTCCTCTAACCACTAGGCTACCTGCCTCCTCTAACCACTAGGCTACCTGCCTCCTCTAACCACTAGGCTACCTGCCTCCTCTAACCACTAGGCTACCTGCCTCCTCTAACCACAAGACTACCTGTCTCCTCTAACCACTAGGCTACCTGTCTCCTCTAACCACTAGGCTACCCTGCCTCCTCTAACCACTAGGCTACCTGCCTCCTCTAACCACTAGGCTACCTGTCTCCTCTAACCACTAGGCTACCTGCCTCCTCTAACCACTAGGCTACCTGCCTCCTCTAACCACTAGGCTACCTGCCTCCTCTAACCACTAGGCTACCTGCCTCCTCTCCTAACTACTAGGCTACCTGCCTCTTCGAACCAGTAGGCTACCTGCCTCCTCTAACCAATAGACTACCTGTCTCCTCTAACCACTAGGCTACCTGTCTCCTCTAACCACTAGACTACCTGCCTCCTCTAACCACTAGGCTACCTGACTCCTCTAACCACTAGGCTACCTGCCTCCTCTAATCACTAGACTACCTGCCTCCTCTAACCACTAGGCTACCTGGCTCCTCTAACCACTAGGCTACCTGCCTCCTCTAACCACTAGGCTACCTGCCTCCTCTAACTACTAGACTACCTGTCTCCTGTAACCACTAGGCTACCTGGCTCCTCTAACCACTAGGCTACCTGGCTCCTCTAACCACTAGGCTACCTGTCTCCTCTAACCACTAGGCTACCTGCCTCCTCTAACCACTAGGCTACCTGCCTCTCTAACCACTAGGTTACCTGTCTCTAACCCCTCGGCTACCTGCCTCCTCTAACCACTAGGCTACCCTGCCTCCTCTAACCACTAGGCTCCCTGTCTCCTCTAACCACTAGGCTTATCATGTTACCCTACCTATCATTTATCATGTTAGCCTAGCTATCATTTGTCATGTTAGCCTAGCTATCATTTGTCATGTTAGCCTAGCTATCATTTGTCATGTTACCCTAGCTATCATTTGTCATGTTAGCCTAGCTATCATTTGTCATGTTAGCCTAGCTATAATTTGTCATGTTAGCCTAGCTATCATTTGTCATGTTACCCTACCTATCATTTGTCATGTTAGCCTAGCTATCATTTGTCATGTTAGCCTAGCAATCATTTATCATGTTAGCCTAGCTATCATTTGTCATGTTAGCCTAGCTATCATTTGTCATGTTAGCCTAGCTATCATTTGTCATGTTACCCTAGCTATCATTTGTCATGTTAGCCTAGCTATAATTTGTCATGTTAGCCTAGCTATCATTTGTCATGTTACCCTACCTATCATTTGTCATGTTAGCCTAGCTATCATTTGTCATGTTAGCCTAGCTATCATTTATCATGTTAGCCTAGCTATCATTTGTCATGTTAGCCTAGCTATTATTTGTCATGTTAGCCTAGCTATCATTTGTCATGTTACCCTAGCTATTATTTGTCATGTTAGCCTAGCTAT